>NC_041402.2:138152024-138362024 GCF_900747795.2 Erpetoichthys calabaricus | reverse complement strand
TGCATGTTTGTCACACAAAATGTTTCTGATCATCAAACACATTTAACCATTAGTCAAATATAACACAAGTAAACACAAAATGCAGTTTTTAAATGATGGTTTTTATTATTTAGGGAGAAAAAAAAATCCAAACCTACATGGCCCTGTGTGAAAAAGTAATTGCCCCCTGAACCTAATAACTGGTTGGGCCACCCTTAGCAGCAATAACTGCAATCAAGCGTTTGCGATAACTTGCAATGAGTCTTTTACAGCGCTCTGGAGGAATTTTGGCCCACTCATCTTTGCAAAATTGTTGTAATTCAGCTTTATTTGAGGGTTTTCTAGCATGAACCGCCTTTTTAAGGTCATGCCATAGCATCTCAATTGGATTCAGGTCAGGACTTTGACTAGGCCACTCCAAAGTCTTCATTTTGTTTTTCTTCAGCCATTCAGAGGTGGATTTGCTGGTGTGTTTTGGGTCATTGTCCTGTTGCAGCACCCAAGATCGCTTCAGCTTGAGTTGACGAACAGATGGCCGGACATTCTCCTTCAGGATTTTTTGGTAGACAGTAGAATTCATGGTTCCATCTATCACAGCAAGCCTTCCAGGTCCTGAAGCAGCAAAACAACCCCAGACCATCACACTACCACCACCATATTTTACTGTTGGTATGATGTTCTTTTTCTGAAATGCTGTGTTCCTTTTACGCCAGATGTAACGGGACATTTGCCTTCCAAAAAGTTCAACTTTTGACTCATCAGTCCACAAGGTACTTTCCCAAAAGTCTTGGCAATCATTGAGATGTTTCTTAGCAAAATTGAGACGAGCCCTAATGTTCTTTTTGCTTAACAGTGGTTTGCGTCTTGGAAATCTGCCATGCAGGCCGTTTTTGCCCAGTCTCTTTCTTATGGTGGAGTCGTGAACACTGACCTTAATTAAGGCAAGTGAGGCCTGCAGTTCTTTAGACGTTGTCCTGGGGTCTTTTGTGACCTCTCGGATGAGTCGTCTCTGCGCTCTTGGGGTAATTTTGGTCGGCCGGCCACTCCTGGGAAGGTTCACCACTGTTCCATGTTTTTGCCATTTGTGGATAATGGCTCTCACTGTGGTTCGCTGGAGTCCCAAAGCTTTAGAAATGGCTTTATAACCTTTACCAGACTGATAGATCTCAATTACTTCTGTTCTCATTTGTTCCTGAATTCTTTGGATCTTGGCATGATGTCTATCTTTTGAGGTGCTTTTGGTCTACTTCTCTGTGTCAGGCAGCTCCTATTTAAGTGATTTCTTGATTGAAACAGGTGTGGCAGTAATCAGGCCTGGGGGTGGCTACGGAAATTGAACTCAGGTGTGATACACCACAGTTAGGTTATTTTTTAACAAGGGGACAATTACTTTTTCACACAGGGCCATGTAGGTTTGGATTTTTTTTCTCCCTAAATAATAAACACCATCATTTAAAAACTGCATTTTGTGTTTACTTGTGTTATATTTGACTAATTGTTAAATGTGTTTGATGATCAGAAACATTTTGTGTGACAAACATGCAAAAGAATAAGAAATCAGGAAGGGGGCAAATAGTTTTTCACACCACTGTATATATATTTATATATATATATATGTGTGTATGTATATATGTGTGTATATGTATGTGTATATATATGTTGATATATGTATATATATGTGGATGTCTATATGTATATATATATATATATATATATATGTATATATGTAGATATGTGTATATGTAGATATGTATATAAGTATATATGTTTATGTATATATATGTTTACATAACCTCTTTAACACACTACTTCTCCGCTGCGAAGCGCGGGTATTTTGCTAGTATATATATATTATATAAATATACATATATTTTTGTATATTTTAAATTTATGTTTGTTTGATTATGCTTCAATAATATTCTTTCATGTTTAGGTTGCACTTCTTTTATTCATATTATATTTGAAATTAATGTATAGTGCACTGGATTTAGTGCACAAATCCAAGTGTGTAAAATAAAGTATATTGAATTTATTGACTGTATATATATATACTAGCAAAATACCCGCGCTTCGCAGCGGAGAAGTAGTGTGTTAAAGAGGTTATGTAAACATATATATACATATACATATATACATATATATACATATCTACATATACACATATCTGCATATACATATATATACATATATACATATATATATATACATATACACATCCACATACAGTATATATACATATATATATATATACACATATCAACATATATATACACATACATATACACACATACATACACACACACATATACATATATACATATACACATACATACATAGTGTGTTGGAACACGGGCTGTGATTGTTACATGGGACGGAGACGACAATTCACAGCCTCCCGCTTTCTAATTGGGCCTGTGATTGGTGCTTTGACTGATGCCTAGATCCCACAGTATCTCCCCTTAGGAGAGGCGTTAGGCAAGTGTAATTGAATAGTGGTGCTGCAAGTTTAGCTTTACACCTGTTTTTAAGGCTTCTTGACTGAAAGGGGCTTTCATGAAAAAAGTTAGGGCTTTGCTACAGGATACACCCTCCACAAGTTAAGGAAGTAAAAATAAAGGTATATATTTCTGTTTTATTTAAACCTTTTAAGTTTGTATGCGGGCGGCATGGTGGCGCAGTGAAAGGTGCCAGTTAGGAGACCCGGGTTCGCTTCCCTGTGTGGAGTTTGAATGTTCTCCCCGTGTCTGTCTGGGTTTCCTCCGGGTACTCTGGTTTCCTCCCACAGTCCAAAGGCATGCAGGTTAGGTGCATTGGCGATTCTAAATTGTCCCTGGTGTGTGGGTGTGCAGTTCAAATCCTGGTACTGACACCACTGTGTGACCCTGAGGAAGTCACTTCACCTGCCTGTGCTGCAAAAAACAAAAGTAATGTAACAAATTGTACCTCAGATGTTGCAAGTTGCTGGAATAAAGGCATAAGTCAAATAGATAAATATGTATTATACACATAGGAACTATTCATTTATTTTCAGTTAAGTCATCTGCAGCAAACCTTTATAAATGAGGGTTTCTCCTTTTTAGATAGTGCAAACTGTTTCTTCTTCATTGAGGTTTTCTCTTGGAGAGCTTTTTTCATTTCATTGAAAATTAAAGCAGCAGCTGCCAAAATATGTAGCTTTCTTATTAATTTTTCAACATTGTGTAAAATAACTTTATAAAGTAACATAAAAGGTTTAAATACTGGTTATCCTTTTACACTAAAATATTACTAAAGAGATACAAAAAAAGTAAAATGCATATGTTGATTTTCTTTAAGGAGATTAAATATTACTGAAGAAAGAAAAAAAAAAAACTAAAACAGCCAAATGGGGCTATGCATACGAACTTAAAAGGTTTAAATAAAACAGAAATATATACCTTTATTTTTACTTCCTTAACTTGTGGAGGGTGTATCCTGTAGCAAAGCCCTAACTTTTTTTGTGAAAGCCCGTTTCAGTCAATAAGTCTTAAAAACAAGTGTAAAGATATTGACAATAAGCTATGCAAACCCACCAAGACATGGAATCGTTTAAATCAAGGCGTTGCGCTACCTTCTTCCAGATCAGCCCCAAGGCGTTCATATTTTTCCAAAGCAGTTCCATCGGCATCTGTAGCTGAGTCGAAAAACACCATCCCATACTATTAGTTAACGATTAACACATTTCTATATGTATTGTAAGCATACAATACAACTGATAATATGTTGCGCTTATTTATCTGGTGTACCGACATTTTTGCTCGTTTACTGGCTGAAATCCAACGTGGTTTGTGCCCTTCAGAATGAAAACAGTTTGCATTTACCTTTTTAATAAAAGGCGAGCTTTTAAGCCTGAGAAATCACCCCGTAAATGCACACGTTTAATTGCACGTGTTAATATGTATGCTTACACAGTATTAAAAGACACTCAAAAATTAACGTCATTTACCTTCGTTCCCGCGTTTGAGTCATGCTGTAAATTCTTACTGTGAAATATAATTGAGAAATAATTTGGTGAATGAACTTGTGAAGAAGGTGGAGCTGGAGTATTACGTCACTTCATTAACGAAAATGCCGTGATGTGCGGAAGGGTGGGGGGAGTGTGGGGGTTGACGGAGAATGTTTTCTTCAGCGCTCTTTGGGGCTCTTCCTTGTTTTCAGTTCACGTGATTGCGTAGGAGGCGTGATGACGCGATACGCGACTCCGCCTCCTCCATTACAGTATATGGGCAAAAAAGAGGTTCCAGTTATGACCATTACGCGTAGAATTTCGAAATGAAACCTGCCTAACTTTTGTAAGTAAGCTGTAAGGAATGAGCCTGACAAATTTCAGCCTTCCACCTACACGGCAAGTTGGAGAATTAGTGATGAGTGAGTGAGTGAGGGCTTTGCCTTTTATTAGTATAGAAATATATATATATAGTGGCTTGCAGGGGATACACCAGGCAGATGCAGACTCGACTTCTTTCACAACGCATAAGTGCTTTATTCATGGGAAACACTTTTCACAGCACAGTACCAAATAATGTCAAGCACAGCAATACAGCACTCTTCTTATTTTGTCTTTGTTTCTCTTTTGACTCCACTCCTCCTCCAGCAAGTGTTGTCTTCTCCCTCCCAACTCTGGCTCCTGGAGCAGTGGCAGCTGGCTCCTTTTATATAATCCCCTGAAATACTTCTGTTGTCCTGCAGGATTGGTCCAAAAGCACTTCCTGGTAAAGGAAAACTTCTTATAGTACCTACTGGCGGCAGCCCCAGAACCCAACAGGGATGAACCACCCAACTCCAATTATAGCTTTAAGGGATAAGAAAATATAAAACATTATAAGTAAAACAAAACCATATTTACACAGGTTTTCAGGTCCCTTTCAATGAAGTAATGACACTTGTTACCCTACAAGCACAAATGAAGTTCTTGATCTGCAAAGGAAAAGCAGCAAATTCAGTAACTTTTCACATGATGGGGATGACTCATTGGCAGTCACTAATGGGGAATTCCAGAAAGTAAGTACAGAGATCTGGTGATTACACTGAACTGCATAAGGAAGATCATCAGTTTAATATGTAGCATAAATTCCCACATGGATATAAAATGAAAAATCCCTGGTGGTTTATTTGTGTTTTTAATTGTTAAACGAAAATAAAAAAATGAAGGATATCCATAAACTTTCCAATGAGGTGACCAAGTTCCTCTTCAGAATTCAAATAAGGCTACTTCTTTTTTCTTATACACGTACTTGGTAAGCATCACATTTCTTTCTTTTGTAATGTTATAATACAGTATGACACAAAGTCTTAGGCACTTTAGCTAACTGACAAATTTCTCTTAGATTTTTTATGTCTTCTATATTAATGTCAATAGAAAAATAGTATTTTAGAGTTACAAACATATATTTTGGAAAAAATGATGCAATACAATAATAATAATAATACATTTTATTTATTTGTAGGCGCCTTTCTAAATACTCAAAGGCACCGAACAATAGATAAAACACAGATTATAAACAAAACTAAAAAACAAAAATTAAAATCAGACTGAGCAATTGTAATCAAAGTTAAAAAGCAGTCTTAAACAAATGAGTTTTAAGTTTAGATTTGAAAAATGAAAAATGATTCAATATTTCTATGCTCAGATGGTAGTGAGTTCCAGAGATGGGGAGCAGAGCAACTGAATGCTTTGCTCCCCATAGTGGTAAGATGGACGAAGAGGACAGTCAAGTGGATGGAGAAAGAGGGTACGGGAGGGAATGGCAACATGGAGGAGGTCAGTCAGATATGGAGGGGAAAGGTTGTGGATAGCCTTAAAAGTTAACAGAAGAATTTTGAATTGAATTCGGAACTTAACTGGAAGCCAATGAAGCTGCTCCAAAATGGGAGTGATATGGTGAATAGAGGGGGTTCTAGTAATGATGCGGGCAGCTGAATTCTGGACCAGTTGAAGCTTATAAAGAGATCTGCGAGAAAGACCAAAGAAAAGGGAATTGCAATAATCTAGACAAGAAGTGACAAGGCTATGAACAAATATAGCAGTGGTGTGGGGAGTAAGGGAGGAGCGAACACAATTAATGTTACGCAAGTGGAAATATGCAGACCGGGAGATGTTATTGATCTGGGACTGAAAAGATAAAGTACTGTCAAGGATGACACCCAGACTCTTAACCTGTGGGGAAGGAGAAACAGAGGAATTATCAATAACAAATGAAAAATGATCAGTTTTGGATAATGCTGATTTTGTACCAATGAGGAGAACCTTAGTTTTGTCACTATTTAATTTAAGAAAATTTGAAGAAAACCAGGATTTGATTTCTGCTATGCAATCAATAAGTGAGGAGGGTGGAAAGGAAACAGTAGGTTTGCTCGTGAGATAGAGCTGGGTGTCATCAGCATAACAGTGGAAGCTAATGTTATATTTATGAAAGATATTTCCAAGGGGAAGGAGGTAAATAATGAAAAGGATGGGCCCCAGGGCACACCTGAAGTAACAGCAGTGGGTTAGGATGTGAAAGTTTTAAGCTGAACAAACTGAACCAGTCTAGTGGAGTCTGGGTAATACCAATCGAAGATAATCTAAGATATCTGAATGCCCTTAAAGAAAGCAACTAACACAGTAAATGACTTCTTGCCAGTTAAAAAGTGTGATATCTTTGTAATGATATAAATATAACAAACAGGTGTTAGTGATCGATGACTTACAATAATGTGTAGGTTGAACCAAAGTGATAAACTGAAACAGATGTGTAGAGGGAGTAAAACTGGGCAAGAGACAGCCATTAAGTGAGAATGCAAATATGAACAAAGCATCAAGACACAAGGTGGTCATTCTACTTCATCAAGGTTTTTTCCAAGCAGAAATTACATGGCAGACAGGCTTTTCCAGATGTGCTGTCCAAGCTCTTCTACAGAAGTACAAACACATGGGCAAGACTGAGAATGGAAATGCAGTGGTCAGCCACAGAAACTGAGTGCAGCAAGTGAGTAATACATCAAGATTATTTCACTTGAAAACTGACAGATGTCCAGCACTGATGTCGGCTCAGTGAGACCCTGATACATAATCTAGAGTCCGGATAATTCCTTATCAGAAGTGATCTTCATAGAAGAGATACAACCAGAAAGCCATTCCTTTAGTGTGAAAAAAAGGCAAACAGCTCAATCATGTATGAAAACGTAAGGACTGGGGCGCAGAAAAATGGTTGCATGTGCTCTGGACTGATGAGACAAAAGGGGGGCATAAGTCGCATTTCGATGTTCTGAATTGTCTTCTTGAGTCAAGTGCTGTGTTCCTCACCATGATTCTCCCCTTACTTTCTGTGAGGCTTTATTTATCTAAGGCACTGGGAGTCTCCCTGCCTTCTTGAACCTTCTGCAGCTTGTAAAGGTCAGGTCAGGTTGGGGAGCATGCACTGGTATGGAGCGTTGCCCCACCCAACGCACAACGAAACAGCTTGGGATGTTGGTTGGCAACCTCCCAGGCAGATACGCAGTCCAGTACTACCCTCCAGAAATGACCCTCTATCTGCTGCAGCCAGGTGTTACCAGAGTGTCCCCTTGGCCTGCTCCAGCCACTTGGGTCCTCAACAATGAGGATCCTACGAGCTGGATCACTCTTGGGGAATCGTGCCACATAGCCGTAGTAAAGTAACTGATGCTCCCTCACAATGCAGGTAATGTGTCTCATTTGGGACTCCATCAGCAGCTGCTCATTCGACACAAAGTCAAACCAACGGTACCCAAGGATTCTCCGAAGAGACACAGTACCAAAGGAGTGCAGTCTTCATCTCAGGTAAGTTGATAGCGTCCATGTCTTGCAACCATATTTAGAGACTTGGACCTTCATCCCTTTGCATAGATATCGGGAGCGCCACACACCCCTTTCCAGCGACTTCATGACCCCTCCATGCTCTCCCAATCTATCTACTAACTTCATAGGAAGAGTCACCAGAAACATGAATGTCACTGCCATGGTAAATAAACGTCTTGATAAGGTCGACATTCTCTCCGCAGACAGACACACTGCTGATGGCTGTGCCCAAGAGGTCATTAAAGGCCTGGGGCCTCATGCATAACGCTGTGCGTAGAATTCGCACTATAACATGACGTAAGCACAAAAGACGAAATGTGCTTACGTACAGAAAAATCTAGATGCAGGAATCTGTGTGTTCGCCAACTTCCGCGTTCTTCTGCTACATATGTAAATCCCACTCAGCGTGGAAATAAATGCACGTGCATGCGCCTGCTGTCCCGCCCCAATTCCTCCCAGAATTACACCTCTTTGAATATACAAATCAATACAAATAACCCTTAAGCCCAGCGTTCTGTGAAAAGGCAGTGGCGAAAATACGAGGAAAAATAGAAGAATTTCAGCGAATACCAAATGGAGGCAAAGAAAAACGTACTATTTGTTGGTTTAAACAGTTATATAAGCAACAAAAGAAAGTTGATCAAGTGACATAGTGTGTTGGAGAAACTCGAAAGCTCAAGTTCACAAAGTCGCACAGTGCCCGAAATAAAAAAGAAGTTGTCACATATCAAAGTTGGAGTGAAAAGGCGACTCGTAGCCCACCGTCTGAGTGTCATATGAAACCTTATTAGGGTACAGTGAACAATGGCACACAATGTGAAAAAAGCATAAAATGTCAACTTTAATCTCGAAATTTCCACTTTAATCACGTAGTTTATTTTGTCATTAAAGTAGAACATCATAAACTTCATCTTAAAATAGTTTAATTTACTAGTATCTCAAATCCTATGATAACTAAAGTAGCATGTTAAATGCTTTGTTGTGTATTTGATCTTATATGTGTTCTATGTGCCTGAATCACTACGTGCTCTTCCTCCGACAGGACACAGAATCCATTACGTTCGTAATATTACAGCTCTCGGAATAATTAAAATACTGAGAAGTATACATGATATCATTTTCATGATGATATGAGTTAAAGCATGTTATTAAACATGGGAACACGGTGGCGCAGTGATTGTTCATGTCTTACAGCAAGATGCTTGCTGCGCCATGCGTGACCTTCAATGAAATGCTTTATTACAGAAGTACTGTCATTTTTTCAAACGTACTAACCCCCAATTCCTGTCCTTACTTTTCTTTCTCCAAATACCCAATCGCCACACAATCAGCTCTGTAATAGACTTTAAGCCATCTGTAAGCTTAGAATGCCGATTCTTCAAAACTTTTAAGGAACATCAAAATATCTTCGTAATGTTTAATTATTCTATCCATCTATCCTTCCAGTGTCGTGCCAGGCACAGCATGAATACAGCGCGAGGCAGGAACAATCTGTAAACGAAGCTCAAGCTCGCTAGCGCTGCGGCACCGTGTAGTTAAAGTTAAAGTTTTATCTGTATAATATAATCAACATATTTTGCTGCATTTCATCTTAAAAATGATATCGTCATCATATGTATCTATCTATTAATAAAGTATCTATCTATCTATCTATCTATCTATCTATCTATCTATCTATCTATCTATCTATCTATCTATCTATCTATGTAAATACTCACTTTATAAAGTGGCTCAGATTGTGCAATATTATAACTGTATCATAAGTACAATTACCTCACGGTAACTTGCAAGTACAAACAGTCTACTTGATGGACTGATTGAGTGCGTTTAGAGTTCTTGGGATGAAACTGTTTGTGAACCACGAGGTCCGAACAGGAAAGGCTGTGAAGCGTTGGTCGGATGAGAGCGGTTCAGATAGCGAATGGCTGAGGCAGCGAGTGCTTGATGCTGTATACCGATAATCCTCTTTCCGATCGCTGTAGATCTGTGATTCACACTCAGATACAGTCATATAAATACTCTGAGTGGTGCAGTGAGAGTAATATGGAAAAAGATGATCTGCTGTGGCAACCCCTAACGGGAGCAGCTGACAGAAGAAGAAGAAGGTGCAGTGAGAGTAACAACCCTAAAGCAGTTATGGTATTTAGAATAGTTTGACCATTCTGTGGACCATTATATTGTTACAGGTTAATTACAATCAGATGCATTAAATTTCTGAACAATATGCGGTTAATTTCAGTGTATTTGATAAAGCCGCCGTTGTGGATGTGGATCTAATAAAGGGTAACCACACAGGAACAGTACCACTGCTTTGACACTGGGTGCCACCAGTCTGTAAAACCGAGCGGAGAATTTGAGTATGACAGGGTATGAGGTACCGTGGAAAAGTGTGTGGCTTTATACCAAGTGTAGGTTTTATACATCGCGATTTGAACGTGGAAACGTTCTTATGCAACATTTCTGTGCGTACGCACCGTTTATACATGAGGCCCCTGGATCTTGATTTTTATCCAGGATACTCGCAAGCCCAGACTCTCAGACTCCTCACTCAGTCTCTCAGGAACCCCGATCAGAGCCTCTATTGACTCTGCGAACATCACAGCATCGTCAGTAAATTCAAGGTCAGTGAATCTTTCTTCACCAAGAGACCCCAATGACCCCATGACCTTGCCCAGAACCCAGTCCATGCAAGCACTGAACAGAATAGGAGCAATAACACACACCTGATGAAAAACACAGAGGGTCTGCCTCCACACTGCAGAGCACTCACAGTACCAGTGTACAGGCGGCCATGATATTCAGCAACCTTGAGGGGATCCCAACTCTAGCAAGGACCTTACTCGGCACTGGGAACAGTGTTATCCCCCTGTAGTTGCAGCAATTCAGGCGATCACCCTTCCCTTTCCACATAGGGACAACAAGTCCCGTTTTCCAGTCAGTTGGGATGACACCAATCTCCTAAATGGAAGCAAAGATTGCTTGCAATGCCAGGAAGACAGCCGTACCACCAGCCTGGAGAAATTCACCCCAGATGCCACAGATCCCTGCAGCCTTCCCTTCCCTCAGCTAGTTCATTACCTGTGAAATCTCAGTGAGATTGGGTGGTTCACAGCTAATTGGAGGATCAGCCTCAAGAATAGTGGACCCAGAGATATCCAGCTTTCTAGCTGGAACAGGTTTAAACAGCTGCTCAGAATAGCCAGCACGGTGGGTCACAACTGCAATGTCATCCGTAAGGACCGTTCCATCATCCGCCCAGACTGCGACTCTCCGAGGAACAGATTCGGATGTGCGTAATGCTTCGATTCCTCTGTAAGCAGGACGTGGGTTGCTAGACAACAGATGGTGTGTCACCTGCTCTCTGATTCCTCTAACAAATGCCTCCTTATCTGCCCTCAGAGCCCTTGCAGCCATCCTTCTCAGTTCCTGGTAGACCAGAGTTGCCATCAAGCTGTGCTCTGCGACTCCTCTCAATGATATCCAGAGTGCCCTGCGAGATGAAACACCTCCTTTTGGGAACACCGGTAACACCAACACAGCCCTCAGCAACCTTCAGGGTCTTGTCATGGAAGGTCTCCCACATCACATTAGGATCAGCAGTCACACCCAAATCTACAGGTTCCTCACACAAACTGCATGGAAACTTGTTAAAAACAGCCTGATCTTGGAGTCTGGCCAAATCCAGCCTCATTTTCCTAGTAGGTGGTAGCCTACTGGACATAAGCTGGATCTTCAGAGTAGCAGGAAGAAGTCTGTGGTCAGAATTCACAATTCTGGGCACTTCTGTAGACCCTGCAGTTTTGCAAGAGCCTCCAGCATCTGCCCACAAGGATGTGATCGATTTCCTTTACTGCACCACCAGTATTGAAGTACCAAATCCAACGATGCGGCTCATGTTGCTGGAACCAGGATCCAGCAATTCGCTGCCCCTGACCTTTTGCAAAGTCAAGGAACATGGAGCCACTTTCACCACAGTCACCACACCCACGGGGAGTGAGACAGTCCTCATAGCCAGTGCCAGTGGTTGCACTGAAGTCACCCATTACCAGAGCAGTACCACCTCGCGGGCACCCATCAACCACCGGTTGAATTTCCGAATAAAATTCCTCCCTCACCGAGACATCACTCACCGTGGTTGAAGCATATACCGAGACAACAGACAAGGCACCCTGGGAGTGACAAAATCTGAGTCTCATAATATGCTCGTTGAAAGGAGTGACATCAGACACCATCGGAAGAAGCTGACCAACTACAGCAACAGTTACTCCCTGAGTATGATAGCCATCAAAGCGACCAGACCAATAAAAGGTGTATCCACCCACAGAGATCTGGCCAGTCCCAGGTCTGCACATCTCAGAGGGTGCCACCACTGAAATGCAGAGTTTACGCAGCTCCACTGACAGCAGAGGAAGGTGATCATCATGCAGGAGAGACAAAATGTTCCACGCGCCTACCTGGATGGGCCGCCTCAAATATGGGACCCGAGTGCTGCTGTGCAGCAGGTGACGCTTCAGCACC
The DNA here is from genome assembly GCF_900747795.2 of Erpetoichthys calabaricus. Classification (NCBI taxonomy): domain Eukaryota; kingdom Metazoa; phylum Chordata; class Cladistia; order Polypteriformes; family Polypteridae; genus Erpetoichthys; species Erpetoichthys calabaricus. The sequence continues at coordinate 138,349,711 of NC_041402.2, read as the reverse complement.
ACACCAGTTCTGATCCCCAATAGGCCTGATCCCATTGGCTCTCCGACTGTTTCGACTCTTCCAGGGATAGGGCTTCCTAGGGCTTTCCCCCTTCCACTTCATGATGCAAGCAGCCTTCCTGTGGGCAGGTGCAGCAGAACTACTCCCACAGAGAGGAAAAAGGAGTCCTTTCTGTAGTCTCACAGTTTTGTAATGTTTTTTTTTGCGGTGGCTGGAGTGCCAATCCTGCCACCAACCTCCATGACTTTTTCCTACAAGTTGGAGGACCACTTGCAGGGCCAGATGCAGTTTAACATCATACCCAGGACATAAAAAAAGTGATACGAATATTCCTGGGGTTCTTGGAATGCTGAGCTCAGTGTACCTGTGTGACATTTCACTCTTAATCACCCATCCAGCCCCACTTATATTCAGGGAAATATGTCAAATTTATGAGTTCATTATAGTCTGGTGTTACTAAAACATATTCTGGCAGCTCCTAGTGAGTTAGGGCAGCTCACAAGCTCTCCTAAATCCTGTTGAATTAAGGAGAAGGTTCCTAAATTAGGAAAATTTATGAAAAGTAAGAGCTGGAGCTGTAAGAGTAGGACCAGTTTTGCATCATTCTGAAGTTTTTGCACCAGTTAGTTTTCCTGCACTAAGATGCTTGATAAATGCAGGCACTGAGCCCCAGTTTCCAGGCTCATTTGAATCTCAGCCATGAATCAACTTTAAACCCAATCCCAGAGTAACTTAGTTCCAAGTTCTTAGGGTGGCCAATTTTTGAATATCCAAAAGTTGGACATTGAATACCTGGGTCATGATCATAGGTTCTAGACATATATACTTATATGTCACGCATGCTCGTTGGAGGATCACCTTTCAGGCTCATCAGAGGTATGTACTTCCAATCCAGAACAGTAGGGTGCATTGTTATTAAAAGCATTGTCTCTTTTCTCATTCACAGCACCAAGACAATGCCCCATGAAGGCAACTGACTCTGCCCCTTCCTGTCAGAGTCCTATAAAAGCAGACTAACCCAGAAAAATGGGGTCTTACTTGGACCAGAGCTGCCTGCAGGACAGAGCTCTTCCATGTTAGGCCCGCTGTATTGAGCAACACTGGTCTCTTGTTTCAAAACTAGTTTTGCCTATTGTTTTGTTTTGTTTTTGTACCATCGCCCACTTGTTTCTTTTCTGTACAAGATGGCACCCCAACATTTTTTTGGCTTTCCATGTCTTCCCTTGACCATATATATATATGGGCATGAGTGGAATAGTAATAAGTATAAGCACCACAAACCTGATATAGGTGTATTGAATGAATGTGTAATTAGGTCTCGAGCTGTAGTCGAAATCGCCTTTCAGGCCTCTAGAGCTTTAATCGAAGTCGCCTTTCTCTTTGAATTTTTGTGGCCGTAAATCTGCCGCCTCCTGCGATGTTGGGGTTGGATGTCGGTCGAAGTCGCCTTTCTCTTTGAATTTTCGCGGCCGTAAATTCCCGCGATGTTGGGGTTGGATGTCGGTCAAAGTCGCCTTTCTCTTTGAATTTTTGCGGCCGTAAATCCGCTGCCTGCCGCGATGTTGGTCTCGTAAGGTTTTTTGGGCAGCTGCGCAGAAGGCGACTGCACATTCAGCTTCGGACATGCGCAGAAGGCGACGTGCACAGAAGGCGACTGCGCATTCGGCTTCGGACGTGAGTGAGTGAGTGAGTGAGTGAGTGAGTGAGTGAGTGAGTGAGGAGACTGGCGAATTATGTATTAAGATATACATACATTAGGGGTGTCCGGCCCAAATCCCTGTCAATAGCTCACTTTGCTTGCCATTGGTGCGCAGTGAAATATTTTGTTAAACGAAAAAAAAAACTTTTTTGCAGTATTCCACACAGGAACAACCTGGGACACAAACTCACATTCTCCTTACTGCAAGAGGGCTGTGTTATCATTGCACCACCTGCGTGGCTTGTCAACTGCCATTGCCACTACTGTTTTTAGCAGAGCAGATGTAATAATAATAATAATAATAATAATAATAATTCTTTGCATTTATATAGTGCTTTTTCTCACTACTCAAAGCGCTCAGCAATTGCAGGTTAAGGGCCTTGCTCAAGGGCCCAACAGAGCAGAGTCCCTATTGACATTTACAAGATTAGAACCGTCAACCTTCCGATAATATGTATACATATATTGTACTGTTTTTGGATATATTTACATTCAATTGGTTGTATTGATATAAGAGCATCATTGTTATGTTCTCCTAATGAAGACAAAAAAATATACTGTATATACAGCATATAGTGTATTTAATTTGTTTACATTTTAAGATGTATTGTCAATGCAGTTCACTGCATTTTCATACAACTCGGGTATAACCATTTTTAACTTCAATTCATCTCACATGTTGAGAGAACATCTTCACCAATTTTGGCTTTACTCCTGCAGAAACAGTATAGTCAATGTCTTGAAATCCCACATCATACTGTGGGTGTGCAAAATGCTCAAATATCTTGCAGTTTTATTATTCAGTCACTAATTCCAAATTCGATGCAGTGTTAGGGAGCACAAAAACTGTGAGTTGCCCAACATTACTATAAGTATTGTACACATAAGACACCTAGGTTTCAAGGCATGGTTCAATAAAAAAATCCTTATTTTTATTTTCCATAGGCATTCAAAGCGTTTGCACACTAATATGTATTTGAGGACCTGAAAAATGTAAAAAGACTCAATGCTAACAATGGAACAAATGTCCCAACAAGTTATGCATTGTGCATTAGGTATGTTTGTTTAAACATACCTCATATCTTAACAATAGGGAGTTCATTTTGGCTTAGTTACCCTTCCTGTTGAGACATCCATCCTTCCATTTTCCACATTTAGAGGAGCACAAGTGTGTATACTGCTAACAATGGTGGCAGAGAAGGGACCAGCCTTGGACAAGGGTGTCTGTTAGTGACAAGGTGCACACACAGCACATGCTAACGCACACATGGGGTCAATTCAGTCTTTACAATGTGTAAGGAAAACCAGAAGAATCCAGAAGGGTGTAGAATCACCAGTAAATTAGAGATCTTTCAGATTCTTTTAAAGGAAGAGAATATGACACCAACTTGAACTGAGACATATTTGCAAAGTGCTTTGGGAGTCAGCAGTACAATGTCTGGATGTACTGTCCAATCTGACTTAAATACTGTACATATAGCAAAAAAGAACATTTACAGAGGAGTAGCATGAGTAGATAAGCAAATGGATAAGCAGATTGTTATCTACATTTGTACATCTAACAGAATTATATTGCTGTTACATTTCTGAAGCTATGAAAAGGACACTTGCATAAACATTGACATTTTCCTTTCATCAAATTGTTAAAGTATAAATAGATATATACATTTTTCTGCTTTGCTAGAAATGTTTAAGGCCAAAGGCTGTTTAATGGTAAACAGGTTGTTTCTAGCAAAAAGCTTTTTCATATCTATGTTTTTTTAGAACAAACTTAAATGATATTGTTTTATTACTACAGTCCTTCCACAAAGGGAATAAAATATGTAAACTCCACAAAACGAGGGGTCAGGCTACAATTCAGTGTAGGTTCTGTGGTTTTAATATTAGAAAATAGCTGAGTTACCAGAGAACGGCCATATACTCAAAATGGAAGTGTTCTTTGGGTCAAGTTGTATTTACACAAGGTTAACTACCTAGGGTGGCACAGTGGTAGCGCTGCTGCCTCGCAGTTAGGGAGTTTGCTTCCCGGGTCCTCCCTGCGTGGAGTTTGCATGTTCTCCCCGTGTCTGCGTGGGTTTCCTCCGGTTGCTCCGGTTTCCTCCCACAGTCCAAAGACATGCAGGTTAGGTGCATTGGTGATCCTAAATTGTCCCTAGTGTGCTCTTGGTGTGTGGGGGTGTGTGTGTGCCCTGCGGTGGGCTGGCGCCCTGCCCGGGATTTGTTCCTGCCTTGCGCCCTGTGTTGGCTGGGATTGGCTCCAGCAGACCCCCGTGACCATGTGTTAGGATATAGTGGGTTGGAAATGACTGAACTACCTATGCCATGACCTGCAGCTTTACCTACAAATAAAATTAGCTATGCAGATGACACGCAGCTTTACCTAATTATAGCACCTCATGACCCTGATGCTCTGAGTTCTCTCTTCATTTCTCCATGGATTTCCTTGAGTTAAATAAAGAAAAAAAAGAAGTTTAAGTCTTTAGTAAAATGGAAACAGTGAGGGTACTAGAAATAAACTTGGTCCCTTAGCACTGAAAGGCGAAAGTAAAGAATTTAGGTGAATCATGAACTTTGGCCTAAACTCGCTTATTAACCTTATTACTAAGACGGCATTTTTACATTTAAGGAACACTGCAAAAGTTGACCTTTTATAACACTGAAAGATACTGATAAGTTAATTCATGCTTTTGCTTCCAGTCATATAGATTACTGTAATGTACTGCTAACTGGACAACCTAAGAAAGACATCCATTAGCTGCAACTAGTAGAGAATGCAGAAGCTAAAGACTTAGCTAGGAAAAGAAAATCTGAGCGCATCTTACCAGTTTTAGAGTCATTACATTGGGTACCCATGTCCTTCAGAATTAACTATAAAATGCTACTACTGCTATATAAAGCCTTAAATAATCTTGCTCCTTCCTATATTTTGGAGTACCTGTCCTGGTATATTTCAAGTCAACATTAGATTTTCTAATAATAGTTTGCTTATTATTTCAAGAGCTAAGCATAAAAAACTGGTGAGGCAGCCTTTTGCTGCAATGCACCAAAAATATGGACTGTGTTACCAATGGAGATGTGCCAGGCTAACACCATGGATTATTGTAAAAAAAACACAATTTTTAATTAGGATTTTTAGTCGCTACATTTTACTTGTACCCTTACTTAATGAGATATGTATAGAATTATTATACTCTTCAATGAATTTGCAATCATTATTCATCACTATTTGTTTCTGTTTCTGCACCACCACCACCTGATCAAAGTTCTCTACACCTGCCTGTGATGTTTGAATGAAAGCAGATACTCTAGTCTGCCATAACACCCACTGTGTCAAAGCCCATAAGAAGAAGAAACCTATAAAACAATAAGTAACAACTTAAGAAACTTTATGTTAGGTAGAATGTCCAGAGGGGACTGGGTGGTCTTTTGGCCTGGAACCCTTGCAGACTGTTTTTTCCTACAACTTAACTGAAGTTTTTACTTTTTTTTTTTTTTTGCCCACCCTGGCCACTCGGCCTCATCATAAGACTCACATTTAGATACTTAAAAAATCAATTCTATATTTAAGAACTATACTTCTTTTAATTATATATCTATCTTATATGTAAGTGAGCATTATTTATTTTTGTATACTATTTATTCATTGTGATTTTATCTCATTTTAATTTCATTTTTCTTTGCTTGTAACGATTTCTTTGACATCACGTGAAGCACTTTTACTAACGTTCTGTAAAATTTTCTGTTCAAATAAATGTTGTTGGTGTTGTTTATTGTTGCACAGGTGCCTTCCCTCAATAGTTGATGAGAGTAAATGCCTTAACTTGGCACTTTAAGCGAGTGTAAAAATAAATGTAATTTTACAATTAAGTACTGTGAAGCAGTACCACTTTCTCAGCATTATAAAGATAACAGATCCAAGAAAGTTTGTTAACCCTTTGGAATTTTAATTACTAATAAAATGTGGTCAAATCTTATTAAACAATTTTATCTTACTGTGGATTCATGGACTTCCAGGTGTTTAAAAATGTTTCAGTAGCCTTTTTCAGCTTTATGCTTCACTACAAATTTTCTTCTAAGGATTGAGTCATGGTTTAAATCTAGAGCTCTTTCTTGAGAAGAGTGGACTCTTGTTAGTAACTAAATTTTTTGAGCCTTTTTATTGGTCAGAGCATCACCAACACTCAGCTTCAATGTCACTTTACTAATTGAACAACCAACCACAGTCATCAGGTCTAGAGGCTCATGTCATTTTTGCAGCCTGGTTTGTGAATGTTGAGAAAATGGATTCAGCATTGACAAAAGAAATAAAATTGTGTGTTATTAGTTTAAGCTCTGTGTTTGTGTATAAGAATAATGTAACTCAAGATCAGACCACATTATTACAAGTAAATAATACAGAAAATCCCAAAGGGTTCAAACACTTTTTCTTGAACTATCAATGAAAATTTTCCATTATGGCCTATTATCTAACAATCTGAAGAGGTGTGACAAGAATTTGCATAACTATGTCAATTTCTAAGCAGGGCTATCTGCACTAAAAATGAAAGGATTCAACAAAATAAAACATGTTTACAATAGTTTCAGTGCTACTGGATGCAGGAAGTATTTTGAATTCTATTCTGAATAATCCTTCCTTAACAGCATCAAAATGCTTAATATGAACAATAACTTTTATAATCTGGTCATTTTATCAGTTTATACATACTATTATATTTTATACAACCTTCAGTATTTCTGTATACTTGTGTTTATTAGAGATGACTGGTGAGGGCTTTTTGCATAATACCATCCATTCATCCATTCATTATCCAACCCGCTATATCCTAACTACAGGGTCACGGAGGTCTGCTGGAGCCAATCCCAGCCAACACAGGGCGCAAGGCAGGAAACAAACCCCGGGCAGGGTGCCAGCCCACCTCAGGCATCATACCATTAAAAGCAAAAAAAAAAAAAAAAAAACTTACAGTGCCTTCTTTCAGCTGAACCACTACTTTGATATCTGTGATGGTCAGAACAACCAAACTGACTGTCCGTCATTGTTCAAAGTTCTGGTGGGAATACTGGCAAGGCCTTTATCAAGTGTTTAGTCATGGAGGGGTGATGCAACCACATTCTTCACAAATAACTGATAAATCTTAATTTTCTTCAAGTGCACTTCATTCTAAATGATGCAGAGTTGTTGAAAAATTTAGTTAATTAAAAGATATGCAAAATGATGTAAAGACATTGTTTTAAAATGAGAGTTGATTATGTATGTGTACTCTGAAGCAGGTAGCACAGTGGTACCTCTGCTGTCACGCAATGAGGAGGACTGGGTTAATGTCCTGAGTCCTCCCAGCATGCAGCTTGTATTTTCACCCTGCATCCCTAAGAGTTTTGACTGGGTGTTCCAGTTTCCTCCTACAGACCAAAGACATGCAAGGTAGGTGGATTGGTGATGATAAATTGGTCTTAGTATGTGCTTGTGTGTGAGTACATTCACACTGTGATGGGCTGGCATCTTGTCCTGGTGTTGTTTTCAAATTTATTAATTGCAGATAGTGATGAAAATGTAAGTAGTCTTCTCAACGATGACTTGATTTGATTTGAATAAAACCAGTGACTCAACTTGATTTGCTTGATTAAATTGAACGACTCGACTTGTCTTGCTTGAATGTAATCATTATAATTTAAGATTTGACTTGAAACTTGAAGGTCAAGATCTGAAGCTTACTTGAGACTTGCATATGTAGGAGTTAGTCCCATTTCTGAGTATTTATCAGACAATTGAATTGCAACTATAGTCACAATACAGAAAATCAGAACAAAGCCCCCATAAGCTAAGTAGAAAATGTACAAAACAAAGACTTAACCTTACAAGCCAATTCCGGACATTACAAAACAAATGTGTCTAGCAGAGGCTGAGTGCAAATATCTGAATGAAAATATTTTTGTTATTTAATTACATACAGGATAGAATGGCGAACAGTGGATACCCCTAATCTCTTAGAAATTATAACTTTATTAATTATGCATTATAATATTGCCAGGCCTTTTTGTTTATCATTGTATAACAACACATGAAAACCAACATTACAGCCACCTGTCCCGACACCCCTTTCCAGCTGTTTGAAAGACCACTTACAGCATCAGGACACTTTTACATTCGGTTTCCTCAGTAGTGTAAAAAATCCAGTGTTTATTTCCAGGACTGGATACCACCTGTTAGGATCAAAGTTTATACAGAAGTTATTTGCTGCAGTTAATTTTTCCTACTGTTAAATGACTTAAACTTGTTAATGTCTTCTATATTTGGATTTCCATCCTTTTATCCATCCATTTTCCAACCCGCTGAATCCGAACACAGGGTCACGGGGGTCTGCTGGAGCCAATCCCAGCCAACACAGGGCACAAGGCAGGAACCAATCCCAGGCAGGGTGCCAACCCACTGCAGGACACACACACACACCAAGCACATACTAGGGCCAATTTAGAATCGCCAATCCACCTAACCTGCATGTCTTTGGACTGTGGGAGGAAACCGGAGCGCCCGGAGGAAACCCACGCAGACACGGGGAGAACATGCAAACTCCACGCAGGGAGGTCCCGGGACGTGAACCTGGGTCTCCTAACTGCGCGGCAGCAGCGATACCACTGCGCCACCATGCCGCCCTCCATCCTTCTATATCAATTCATAATTGGTCTAGTCATTTAAATTATTTTTTAAACTGTTCAAAATTCAAATTCAAAATTTAACATGGGTTTCTTAACTTGAGAAATATCTATGGACAAGAAGAATGCACAAGTTTTATTTTGTTTAAACTGCTTGTAAATAGAGAAATGAGACATCATAAGAAACAAGCCATGAATAGAATGTTGAAATCTCTTTGTCATTTTTCTACGTGTACAGAAGAAGCTTCTATTTAAAGTGCTGTTGCTGCACGCTTTAATTTCTAAAGTGTTTTCTTTTCCTTTTCTGGCAGTGTTTTTCATAAATCCCACAATGAATGTTTCTGTAAGTACACTTCACTTGCCAGTACAACGTGGTTACATGGTATTTCCACAGACATTTCCATTTTTATTTATTTATGAATCTGCTCTTACACTGATCCCCAGCATTTTGTATATGTCTGTTTAAGTTTCAGTTTCATTCCTGTAATTTTGAAAGATTGTTCTGCCTCATTTCTAAGATGTGCACATTTTAAACATGGCTATAATTAAACATGATTTAAAGCAAGCTGGATAAGAAATAACAACAACAAAATTATCAGAACACAGGAGTCAAGGCTAATAAGGCCAGTTTACAGTTCCTTATATATTCATATCAAGAATTATTAGCATCCATCATAAAACTGAGTGAAAATGAATATATAAAATGATCATACAAAATGTGCCTTATTTTGGGCTCAGACATGTAGGGAAGCCGTGTACTTTGAACACAATAATTTTACAACCAAACATTTTTATTATGAAGTGTTTTGTTTTTCTGTGAAATTTCAAAAGTATTGCATCCCAACAGTTAACATTTGGTGAAGCCTCCCCTGGAAAGGATAACAACACTTAATCTTGTAAAGTGCAGCAAGGCTGGAGCCCACTTCTTCAAGATCCTCGATAGTTTTTAAGGGTGAGGTTGTGGATCACCCTTGTCCTGCCAGGCCACTGATTATCAGTAGGATTCAAATCCTGAGACTAAGATATTGCAAAACATTGATTTTGTGCTTTTGTGTCCTTTTCTGTGTGGATTTAGGTGATATTTTGGGGTTACTGTACTCTAACCTTGCTACACTGCACAGGTAGAACATTGTGCTGTTATCCTCTCAAGGAGAGGCATCTCCAAATATTAACTGAAAGAGTATCGTTAATTTTGAAACGTGTTTTACAGACACATTCATTTTTGATCAGTTTCATGAAGGGTGCCAACAATCCTTGAGCTGATTGTATGATAGATAATATGTGATAAACAGCTCTGGTGTACATTGACTATCTATAATGTGATAATAAAAGCAATGTTAAGTGCAATCTAAAAAAGGAGTGCAATTTAGATCAACTACCAAAATTCAGCACTGTAACCCAGCCACAGGGGATGCACGAACCAGTGTGTTCCTTCGTGCCTGTCCCAAGCCCGGATAAATGGGCAGGGTTATGTCAGGAAGGGCATCCAGTGTAAAGCCAAATCAATATGCGGACAACAGTACAAATGGACAGAAAGATATGGAAGAAGATGATCTGCTGTGGCAACCCCTAATGGGAGCAGCCGAAAGAAGAAGAAGACCAAAATTCAGCACTGTGCTTTCACTAATTTGTTACTGCAAGAATAATTTGCAAGGTTTTATTAGTGAAAAAAAGCAGTTGACTGAGTGTATCAATATGAAAATATTAGCAATATCATGCTGTCAATCTGTCTGCTTTCAATGTATCTGATAATGCGTTAATCAGTTCCAAATAAAATTATTTTTTTATAGTGACACCTACTATCATTTTGAGGTTTACTTTTATTTATCCTTTCAAAATCTCAGGGAGATTTAACAGTGATATCCTTGGTTGTTCAGGTCAATACCAAAACATTTATTAATATTTAAGCAACAAACTGGTTATTGATAGTTTCAGTTATTCAAGTACATAAATGCACAGCCCGAATGGTTTATTGGACATTTTGTGCAATAATGTCTGGAACACTGAAGTGCTCCAGATTCAGCATGGTGTCAGCGCAGCATGACTGTACTTTGCTATACATTTTTAAAGTGCATTCTTTTCATTGCATGTTTTTGGGGACCACCCAATTGTATTAGTGGAGACTTGAGGCTCATTTCACAATCATTGCAGAAGAACTTTACTAAAAGATAACTGTAAAGTAGTAAGCAGAGTTGCCTTATAATTACAGGTACCTGGGTTTGAGCATGGGCCCAGTCAATGTCTGTTTAAAGTTTACACCTTTTGCTTATGTCTTCATTGTTTTCTTTTGCTAGGTAATTGTATAACAAAAAATACTGAAGACGGAGCAGTTAGTTGATTGGTGACTCTAAATTGGCCCAGAATGAGTGATTGTGACAGACTTTGTCTACACTTGTATTCAGCCTTCCATTCATAACTGCCAAAGCAGCCCTCTACTGTAAGGAAGTTTAAGAAAGAATAAAAAAGGCAAGAAAACAATTATGAGGGACATTGAGGTCAATTTTTCTTTTAAGACCAAACTGTGTGGTTGTTTGTTACCCAATTCTTTCCAAGAGCCACTGCATGAAATAAGATCTCATCAGTAAGAGTTTTTCTTTATTTGGCATCCCTTAAAGAACTGGAATTTTTCTCTGCAGGCATGATGATACATTAGGCTTTCTTCCTCATCCTTTTACAATATTGCATTTACTTACTAAACACTTTCTGTCCTATGTACACATACAAGTGGAAAACATGAACCAGTTAACCAATTTTGCCTTTCCCAGCAAAGCATTGTAAACCCTTTCCAACATAAATCTACTTTCTGTTACTGTATGTATTACTCAGTTTACAACTTTTGTTTTTTAGGCTCCAAATTGTAAGAAATAATCTGCCCCCCAAAAAAACTATAATGCTAGTCGTTTTAGTGACCATTTCACTATCATGCAAGTATTGGTACACTAAGCAAGCAACTGAGTGAAAAGAATAAGAAAGAAAAACGCCCGTCTGCATAGCAGGGAGTTTTTGAAGTAAAGGAAGATGGAGAAGCAGATAGGGCTGTCACCTCAAAAGTGACTAGACACAGGTTGTGTTCCATGTTAGTAAGTCTCACATTTTCCATGTGTTTCCATGCTATTCTGGTTTTCCTGAAATTAAGACAAACTTAGGTACCTCTATAAAGTTATATGGGGGGTCCCTGTCTGTTACTGTTGAGTTAGCCACTGGTTCCCCTCAACCCCGAATTAGATACGAGTTGGATTTTGAAGGTACACTGCGTGTTTAGCTGACTGAATGTTCAGTATGGTTGTTGGGTGTAAATTGCATATGTTGACATGGGTGGGCAATGAAAAAGTATGGAATGATCGAAGAAAATGAAAGTGACTGGATGCACAAATGTCTAAAGACATCTTCACTAGTATACATACAACAGCAGTAGTTTGCTTTTATTTGAAAAAATTGGAATTTTAATTTCTCCTCACTAATTGTAAATATTAGAATGTGATAACTGTAGATACTAAGCAGTATCTTGAAACAAGAAAAAAAACAATGTCCCCATATGTGGACACCAGGTTTATCTTCATGTAAGGACAAAGGGTAACATTTTAAAATTTATATCAAATCACTCAAAATATAATTTTCTGTATAGGAACTTTGCATTGCAAAGAGAAACTGTCATTATTTAAAACTACAATCAGTATTTGCACATAAACGTGCAGCACAAACAGAACCATGTACATTCCTTCAAAATAATAATCCAAATACGGAAGTATATAAATTTGCAGCGAAAAGAAAACTGATAACATTATTGAAAAGTATAATCACAATGTAAAAATTCACAAAATAGTAGAAAAAAACAGAAATCATGCAAGGAATAATTTTACTGTACATCATTATGGGGCAATAAAATGACCCTGACCTTTATAACAGTATATCTTTGCAACAGAGACAGGGGATCAACCAGATGTTCTACAACCAAGCCTCCAAAGCCCATTTCTTCTATTGCAGAAACCTGTGAATGGAGTGCTTCTGCACCCTGATAAACTTCAAAATACAACACAAACCTACTAGCTCAAGCCTTCACAAAGTTCTTGATCCCCACAGGATTGGGCTTACTTGGCACACACTGCCAAAATGGACATGATACTGAAAATGGGATCATCCGCTTATCAACCCACAACCATTCCAGTCAAAACTGAACGAAGTAGTATTTACGAATGCGATCGTGAAATAGCCTAATCTTCCAGAATTGACCTTTCTATCTTTTCTTCATTTCTTTAGTAGTTATATTGTCATTGAGAACGAGCTTAAAAGTGGTCAATTTGAAGAACATGTTATAAGTGAGATGGCCACTAATGATTAGAATTCATAACGTGCTGGACTAGAACATTCTAATTTGTAGATGCTCCAAAACAATGATAATCACAGTTACTGTAGTGTTGAGGTATGTGCAAGTGGTAGTCAGTGATGATACATTTGGACAATTAGAAATGAGTTTCATCAACTCTAAATCAAGGTGTTGTTCAGCATAGTTCACAGGCTGCCAATCATAGTGTCTGACAGACATTTCACTTATAGCCTGGAGGCGAACCAAATCAGGAATGAAGGCAATGGACACCCAATGCCTACCATGCCCATGTGCATCCCCAATAAGTTCTGGCTCACTATCACTATCATCACTATTGAGATGTTCCGAGTCTGGTAAATCTGCTGCAGAGTAGTCATCTGTTGAACAGTAATAATCTCCTGGTTGAATATCATCAATTAGACAAATCCTCAGAGTTAGTTATCACCAATAGTTACGTTAAGCAGCCTTTCGCTGTTGACTGATCAACCCAAGATCCTCAAAACGTGGTAAAATCAGTGTAAACAACATTTAATTAAAATAGAATATACTTAATAATAAGAATAAAACAGAAAATAAAAATAAATTCACATTTGACTGAGTCCTAAGCAAGATTCAAAATACACCCACGTTTTATCTCTATTTATGAATTTAATTTGAATGTGATCGCACTGTACCTCTTAAGGATTATTTCATTGATAATGTGTTTCCTTTTGAATATTTCTAAAATAAAAAATAAAATATTTCCGCAAATGCTGCCGATTGTAAATAAAAACGATTTTAACATCGGACCCTGATGCACTTTCTTACGACGCCTGCCTATCTTTGTTTGAACTCTGTCTGAAATGACGTTTTCTGATATCGATGTCATTCCGCTTATTCACCTTACAGCTGATTGAATTAATCACACCACTAGATGGCAGTCAAATCTTTTTTCCAGACAGCGTTCCTAAGAGAAAACGTACATGGATGATGACACAGTGAAGGAAGATCATCTGTTTCCAAACGAAGAAATGCAGGGTCACAGGAGACAATTTTAATAATTCGCTCTCTCTCTCTTTCTCATATCTTTCCTATCTAAAGCTCTGTAGTACTAGGGTGTTGTGTCATGATAGCCATCATCTAAAGCTCTTAAGCGTGTTGTTTCGTCCCCAGTCACAAACCTGACAGAACCATTTTAATGTTGCTTCGGGGTGCAGCACAACTATAAAATTGCTCCGCTTTGAGCTGCTAACAATTTACGTAAGGCAGTAAACTCGGGGAAAACCCGCAGATTAACAAAAAATTCTATTTAATACCATTCTTTTGTTTCGAACTTTCTTGTCGTTTTTGAAATGCATACGGTAGGCTAATGTTTACTCTTCTTTTTATGTAATTGGTCAGTTTCTTCATGACTTTTTATAATATACAGTTTTTACTTTACATAAAGCAGGATGTCCCTGAAAAAATGCATGCTTTTATTACAAGAGTTTCGGCTTCCTCGATCGGTATTCTTTAGTCATTTCCTTATTCCTAAAAATCTGTGTTTGATCTGTATTTGTAATTTCAAAGATTATTTCAGTCCTCACAATTTCATTAGACGGTAACTCGGTTATGCTTTCTGCCGGACGGCCGTGGCACTTACCCGGCCTGGACGCCTCCGCAATATATGGACCGAAGGAGACAATGTTCTGTGAATGTTCCCTCCCCGGTCCTTTCAGTGCGGAGGCGTCCCTGCCGGGTAAGTGCTACGGCCGGCCGTCACAGCTGGAAAAAAAAACAAGGAATAAATTAGAATTGCGGCAAAAAAGAAAATCAAAATGAGGACATGAAGCATTCATTTCGTAAATTATTGCTTGGCAGCCCAATCACAATGTATTAATGATACGTGTAATGTATATATAGTAAAATATTTTGGGGTTATGTTAAATGTAATGATTACAGAAGAGTCTGTTTTACTTATCAGTGCTGTATGTACCAAATAAGAGGGTTCAGTTTAAGCGAAGTTATACCATATAACGTCAAAGACACAGGATATAAAAGAGGAAATTGCAGGAGATTGCATGAGACAGACGAGTTTAGATCAGATGAGATCGAGACCAACAGTCAGCAGCTGCGGGGGCTTCTTTAGTTTGTGGTATGTTCGTTCAAATTCGTTCAAAGACGCAACACTTAACAAATGGATTAATGCTAATGGCTACAGTTTCAGTCTTAATTATCTGCTGTTATATAGGATATCTAAAACATTGACGTGCAAAAAAACAAAAATAAATAAAACAAAAAGAGTGACCCACCACTGAAGCAGCATTCCATGTTGGGTCCTAAAGACCCTATTAGCCTTCTAAAAGATGCATTTTATTTAGTCTATTAGTTTTCATTTAATTTGTCATATCTGTGAAGAGTTACTTAGTAGATGTACAAGTACTTGATTGATAATCATTTGTTCAAGATGCTTTAGAGAACAGTGTCTGCTAAACAGTAATAATGTCGTTCCAGTCACTATCATTATCGTAGCTTTTAGCTCAGTCAATTGATTGTGAAAAACATATAGTGAGAAAAATAAATAGGCCTACGTCTTCTGTCAGCACAGATAAGCATAGATGGAAGCAAAAAATAATAAATACAATTATAAAATTTTGCCTTGGTTTCCAAAGGCATTTCTTGTGGGCAATTTAAATGTGCTCTCAGCTTTCTCTTTGATGTTATAATGTGCCATCAGAGAACCCGAGACTCACTTTTGTGACGCTGAGTGCTGCTTGTCACATTTCTCTTAGCACCCACACATCGGCGTTGAAAACAACACTGGATGTGAATTAAGCACATTTAATCTGACTTTACATTCACTGTGCAGGTAACAGAAAAACATTATATAAAATATCAGTCAGTCATTTCCTAACTCACTTTGTCCTGAACAGGGTTTCTGGGAGCCTATCCCAAGTAGAACAGGGCACAAGGGAGGAACAAGCCATGGACAGGGTGCCAGTTCATCACAGGGCGCACACATCCAGTTTAGGAACACCAATTCACCTAACCTGCATGTCTTTGGACTGTGAGAGCAGACCCATGGGGACATGGGAAGAACATGCAAACTCCATGCAGGGAGGACCCCAACCCCTGTCCTAGAGGGCTGCATACATATATATACACATATATGTTCAGTATAAATATATATACATATACACACACACACACACATATAATATATTATATATATACTAGGGGGCTCTGCCCCCTGCTCGCTTCGCTCGCCAACCCCTGGCGTTGGGGCATGACAAAGAGTGAGATGTATGAATTAGATATAGAATAGTGTGCAGGTGTGGATGATGCATATAGAAAGCAAAAAATACAGTGTTTGGCACAGAGTAATGGTTTATTGGAATATTTCTTTGTACACCACAGTAGTAGTAAAGATGGTGTCCTGTCTTTGAATGAGTCTTCCTTGGCATGGAGCATTTATAACTTTAATGTCAGATGAACGTCGAACACGTGAGAAGGCAACATAAAGTTGTCCATGTCCAAAAACGGGCTCAGAGAGGTAGATGCCAACCTTGTCCATGGTTTGTCCTTGTGATTTGTTGATGGTCATGGCAAATGCAGGTTTAATGGGGAACTGTCGGCGTTTCAATGTAAAAGGTAATTCTAGGCCAGAACTCGTAAGGTCAATTCTAGGAATGAGAACAGTATTGTTAGCATGTGATCCTGTAAGAACTGTTGCTTGAATAACATTGTGTGTCATGGTGTTGACGACTAAACGTGTGCCATTGCATAAACCCTGTTTAGTGTTAAGGTTTCTTAATAGTATTGGCTGGGTTAATAGTGTTCAAATATTTTAAGGGGAAATTCAGATGTTCATTGTCGTCATCAGAGTCAACTTTGTCAGAGCTTAGAAAGAGCCGTGCCTCTCCAGGAAGTAATGAAATGACCTGGTTATTAATGTGATCAACATTAATATTTTTTGGACATAATATAGTGAGTTGTGTTAAAAGGGGCATTTGGTCCAATGAGACCGCTGTTCCAAATATCTCCGTAAGTAAGTCGTCGCAGATGAAGGGTTGAGGAATTGTAATAATATCTGGGTGAAGTCCATCTGTATTGGTGAGTGTATAATGTTCTAGTTGTAATAACCAATTGTTATATTCGGGATCTGGAAATCGCATGTTTTGTACCAAGTGTATCTTTAGAAAGCAAAGCCAATTGTTCGCGTAACATTTTGTGTTCCGCGGTTTTAGAAGCGCGCCGAGGTGAATTTTTTTGTTTGATGCGGGTTCGTGTTTGTGGTCCCGTTACTCGAGCTGTCTAGTTTTGTATCCGTGATCGTGAATTGATGACTTGTTTGATCTTTATCGTTAGGAATATGGATAAGTAATAAGTAGGATCGAACTCACTGTTAATATGCGGACTGTTCGTTTCTTCGTATTCACCAATCAGGTCTCGCGCCTGTATATGTATCGTAGTTCGGTCTCGTGTTGTTTATATGACGTCATCGCGTATTTTAAGGTGGACTGAATAATAGCTGAGCGCATGGCATGTGGAGCAATAGGTAAGCACTGTCTAAAATCTATTCCTAATAAAAGTACCTTTACTCCAAAGGGAATATTATTATTCATCAACGCAATGTCATTATTGTCCGCGTATTTTAAGGTGGACTGAACAATAGCTGAGCGGATTGTAAGTGGAGTAATAGTTAAGCACTGTCTAAAATCTTCTCCTAATAAAAGTACCTTTCCCGCAAAGGGAATATTATTATTCATCAACGTTTTTTAGAAGTTTATCAATGGTGTTGAGTAAGTGACTGGATGCCATTGTACATTCATCTATAATTAATAGTGTGGCAAGACGGATGTCACGTGCATTGTTACTGTGCATTGTCATAGTGGATACCGATGTTTCTGTGATTGGGACTGGTGTTTTGAATAAGGAGTGACATGTGTTTTTGGAGCCGAGACATTTTTTCTTCCGCGGTTTCAGAAGCGCTTTGTAGGTGCCGACGTGATTTGTGCGTATTTGCGTTCTTGATTTGTTTCAGGGTGCACTGTTCCAAAGCGATGTAATATTTGTCCACATACGCGAAAGCGGTATGGGTCATTGCCTTTTGGTGACCTGATATTTACTCCGGTAGATGCAAAATCAAATGAACTATTGTAGGATGTAATGCAGATGCGCCGCCGTGTATTTTGTTGTTTCATGCGGGTTCGTGTGTTTGGTCCTGTTATCCGAGCCGAATCGTTTTGTACCCGTGAGCGTGTATTCATGACTTGTTTGTTCCTCAGCATGCGAAATATGGATAAGTAATAAGGAGGATCGCACTCACTGTTAATATGGAGCCTTTTCTGCAGTTGAACGGTTAATAGTGCTTTATTGTAAGGAGATCCACCTATGCTGCCTAGTGTGAAGGTGTTGAGATGACGTATGTTTAATATGGACGGTTCCTTTAGAAATGGGGCTTTGGGTGTCACTTCTTATTGATGTTAGTGTGTTTGTGGGTCTGATTCGCCGTTGTTGTGAACGTTTCGTGTGCCATGTCTCATCTCTAATGGGCCTGGCGTGGCGGTCACGGCTTCTTTTTTTTGGTGCGTTAGGAGCTTGTTAAATCCTCCTGTTTGTGTGGGTCCCGTTTCGTGTGCAATGGGATTCGTGCGGCGCTGTGTGCTTTTTCGGTGTCTGAGCGTGGGGGGGGGGGGGGGGGGGTTGGTGGGGCACGAGCGTCTTCTTTCTTTTTGTGTGCCAGGGGCTTGTTGAATCCTCCTCTTGTGGGGGGGGGCTTGCAGGTGGGCGCGAGCGGCTTCTTTTTTTTTTGTGTGCTACTTTCGTGTGCAATGGCTTTCGTGCGGCGCTGTGCATCGCCTGCGTTTGACTCCTTTTTTCTGTGCTCACTCCTTTTTTCTGTGGTCGCGGCCGCCTCTCGCGGAGCCTCATTTCTTGGGGCGCCTGCGCAGTACGTCTTTTTGCGGCTACGGCCCATGGCCGGATGTCCCTGCGTCCATCCGGTTTAGCATTCTCGGTTAGTAATATATATATATATATATATATATATATATATATATATATATATATATATATATATATATATATACATACTGTATATATTATGGGGTGCCAAACAGGCAAATACAATGATTTTTTCAATATATAAAGTCACTGTTGGAATATATAAAGTCATTCCCGAATATATAAAGTCAGCATTGGAATATATAAAGTCATTCCCAAATATATAACGTCAGCATCAGAATATATAAAGTCATTCCTGATTATATAAACTCAGCGTCGGAATATATAAACTCAATCCTGAATATATAAATTTAAACTCAGATTGTATTGCTATTGTTTGAAACGACTCAGACACATTTTTAGTAAACTTATCATAATAACAGCATTCAGTGAAACTGATAGTATAATGATTATCTTTAAACTGTAATCTCTACCCACAATTTCTATTTACTATATGCTCGTGTAAGCAAATAATGCAAGCTGCTTCCCCAAAAAATGCACATCTGCTTTAGCAAACCCAGCGCGAAACTCACATGGTGTGCAGCAGACGACGACATTTGCCAAGTTTTAACACAGGTTTTAATGTATGCCCATTTGGGAGACGATCATAGTTTGGGATAAATCAGCTTTTAGAAATTCACTCAAGAGCTACAGTCCTGTTGCAGTTTTAATTTTAATTTTATTTCGCCATATATGTCTCTTCTATACTAAAGTTTGAAGATTACTATTATTTGCATTATCATCATTGTTGTCATCAGACGTTAAGACCGTACATCGCTAGTATGCGAAAATAATATAAAACAATTTAATCGGACATTTGCTTTGAGTACAGTGTTCATAGGTCTGTAGTGCTGTTTAAAAAAAAAAACATCTCGCGTGGCCCTGGGCCGTTTCTAGGCAACAGATTGGGCCTCGCATAGTGCAGACAGCGCAGGCGCTACTGAGGCACACAACATAAACATTTCTTTGTTTTCCGGTCCGGTTCGGACAAATTTGTCTAAACAAAACAAAGATAGGGGAATCTACATAGGGATACAGTAATCCGCCCTGACCACTAGAGGGCATGTGTAGACCACCTACGCCCAGATATTGTGATGTGTGGGTCACAGACTTTCACAAAAGAGAAAGAAAATAAGCAACTTTACTGTTGTGAAGGCAGGAACATTCTCAAAGCATACACACGCAGCATACATGTAGTGACGATGACGTCGTTCTGGTTCCGCTCCCTTCTAGGATTTCCCGCTGAGCGTTTACTAAGCATTAAGCCCTTATGACCCTGTTGTATGCACACTGTAGCCTTCAAATCAAAGAACGGATTCTCTGTACTGTACATACAAAGTTTGACGTGTTCAAAAAGAAAGTAGAATAACACTGCTTGTAATGCTCCTATGACTCCCAGACAAAATCACCCACGATGAAGTATACTGTACTCAAAAGCTATATCTGGCCACGCTTGTTGGGACAGGCTTATATCAGCCTCAGTTACACCAAGCTTGAACCTCTGATGGTGCCATTTGGTGAACCTCCAATCTGTTGCCGTTAATGGGCCAGGTTTACTAGACAGCATCCAAGATGAGTTCCCTATGAGAGGGACAGTGATTTTTTTCTTCCTTGTCTTTACCCTCTAATGTCCACATGGAGTACTACATGCTTCCACTTGAGCCACTTCTCTTTAATAATCATGTTGATGAACATATTTGGGATCTTTCAAGGCTGGCAGCTGATAAAAAGGACAAAAATCAAGACACCTATTTTCTCACACTGGCATCAACCGGACCACTACCATTTGTTGGCCATGGAGGCCTTCTGGTGCTGGATTAAGGTCTGTCATGTGACATGTTGGTGGCATTCTTGTTCCTGACAAACGTTTACCAGTTAGCCCCCCTCCCCCATTTAAATTCAGCCTTCAAACTCCATTGGATTTTATGTTTTTTTTTTAATTATTTAAGAAAAATGTCTTGCATAATTTTTTGTGCTTGAGACTTACTTGAAGATTTGAAATGAATCGTCATTGTCTCCCCTTCACAGCGCTTGGACTTCAATTCCCCAGCAATGTGCCTTCGGTCGAATGTTCTTGCAGTGGTCATATTGTCATCTCTGGGTTTCATCCTATGGATCAAAGACAAGTCGTCAGACTGACAGTTGAAGTTAAGCTGCCCTCAGAATAAAGGCTTCGCTGTGGCATGCCGAGTTTAAGCGGGACATCTTTATGTCAAACTCGGCACCTGGAGGGCCATTGTGGCTGCAGGTTTTCATTCTTGCCACTTTCTCTATTATTAACCAATTACTAATGATTGATAATAGAATATACCATGTTGCTTTGATTTGAAATGACTTGTATTTTAAATCCTGCATTTTTTTCTTTAATAAGCAGCCAAACAATCATGAGATGCAAAGAGAGAGAAAAGATGACCAGACTAACATGGGACCCCCATTTTCGTCTTTGTCTTTCATGCAATATTTGTCTCAATAAAATAGCAATAAAGGTAAAAATGAAGATTTGCTCTGGTCCACAAAACATTTCCTTGCATACTTCAGGAAAAAAATGTTTTAGAAATTACTTCTATGGCAAGTCATAGAATTTAATAGCAGATTTAATTAACACTTAGGGAATTGGTTGTAATAAAAATGGTGGCCTTCATTGACTGTTTGAGACCCATTGGCGTAGCTAGAGTTTGTGCTGCTCAGGGTGGGGCGGTGCGTCAATTTGCCACCCTCCGACATATCTGAATATGTTAACCTATGTAAACAGAAAATTAAAATGACATATAGAGAAACATTAAGATACATTTTGCATAGATTTATTCATATATAGAGAAACTGTAATAATTTTTCACATATAATTATTTGTAAGCATCAACTAGACAAGAATATAGTATAGACGCACTGGTAAGCCGTGTTCTAATTATTAGTTTAAGATAATTACGCTGCAAAAACCAGAACCATTGTAGTGTACAAGTGATAGGTGGGAATGTTTTTTGCGCAGAGCAAGAATGCATTCGGATTGATAACAAAACGAAATTATAAATTGTAAATTAGTTGTTTATCTTCCTAGAAATTATTACCCAAATAATGTTTGTTTATTTTTGTTATTGCCTCATAAATTTAAACTACTGTGTCTGATGCTGTCACAGAAGGAAAGTCTGAAAATTATTTTTGAAGCATTTGTGGATAAAGATCAGATAATTTCACTTTTTTCATTCATGAGTGATATTTTTCCGAACCCTGCTGCTTACACATGAATTGTACTGATCCTTTTGGCCAATAATGCCACCCCCAAAAATGTGCCGCTTGGGGCGGACCGCCCCCTCCACCCACCCCTAGATACACCACTGTTGAGACCCCTGGGTTAGCTTATCATCTGTTGATTTGCTTTGCATCTCTTTATTAATTAAGCAATTCTACCATAATCAAGGCTAAAGAATTCTGATAAATCAGCAGCAGTACAGTGGTACCTCTGGTCACAACCGTAATTTGTTCCAAAACTCTGGACGCGACCCGAACATAATTTCCACATAAGATTGTATGTAAATACAATTAAAAGGTTCCAGACCGTACGAACTATACATAAATATATATATTTTTAAGCACAAAAATAGTTAATTATACCATAGAATGCACAGTGTAATAGTAAACTAAATGTAAAAACATAGAATAAGACTGAGAAAATCTTAAACAACAGAGAAAACTAACATTGTAAGAGTTCGCGCTAGACCCTTATGAACCGCTCACTGTAAACACTTTTTTTATGAGTTTTAAGCACAGGGAAAAAAAAAATTAAATGCCACTTCTCTTGCAAAACTTTTCAAACCATCCTCTGCTGGCTTTAAATTCCTCACCTTCACCACTTGAAGAAGGATTTTTTTTCAGCAAATCGCCATGAATCTTCCTGGCTTTCTCGTGTATGATCGGCTCGCTTACGCTATTCCCTGCAAGTTGCTTCTCGTTCAACCACACTAGCAACAGTTTTTCCACCTGTGCTTGGTTAACATTATAACTCCTTTTGCAACATCAGCTGCTTTGTTATGCCCTGTATACGCAAACAAAAGAAAATGGGAAACGGAAAATGGGAAATCATTGGTGCATGCGAAAGCATATATGGAAACTGGCCGCCAGTGTTTTTGTTCGCCACCAGAGCGTGTGGTCGTGAACAGATGCAAAATTTTGGCAAACTTTTTGATCGTAACCCAATTTGTACGTGTTTGGAAACGTTCGTGACCAGAGGTTCTACTGTATAAGGAAGTGCCAGGAACAAAAACTTCCAGCCACTGTGGCTCTCCTGGGGCCTCATTTGTAAAACATTGCGTGGATTTGATCGTGAAAATATGTGCATGGCAAACAGAGAATGCCTATGCTAAAAAAAACCCAGATTTTAAAAACTTTTATAGTTTATAAATCTCAATCGCCTTGTAAATGTGCATTTGTGAACATGCTTCGAGGCTAATCAAACTCCTACACATTCCCTCCTGACTCATTGAGACATGCCACCTGCCTTCAGGAGTATCTGTTGTGCTCCGCAGCTAAGTCCACAAAATCATGCGTGGCACGATAGTGCCTCTCCTACATTCTAGGGGTCAGGGAAAGGTGTAAGATTGCAGTGTCTGAGCAAGCAGCCAGTATCACCTGGCACATGGAATGCCATGATTGCGGATGCAACGAATAGTATAAAACATATGAAAAACTGAGGGTTCAGCCAGTTACCTAACCAAAAAGCTGTGTACAGTACCAAAATGACTGACAAAGGTAGTTTGCCTCAAAATAAATGAATCACAGGTTGATCCAGGCCACAGAGATGTTTGTCAGTCTCATTCTGACATCACAGATGACTTGTGCATTAGTAGAATGTAACAGCTTAAGGTTAACAAAGATGCACTTATTGCAATATAAGCAATTACATTAGGAGAACCAGATGTTACCGTGACAAAAATATATTTAATAAATGTACACCAACACCATAAGAAAACAGTACGCAATGCCTCCTCAGTCAGCTTTCAACACACTGGACACAGAGATATTCCTGATCTGTCAGGCAATTCTCTGAGAGGTGACAACAGGTAGGCTATATAGACTGACGAAAAAACAAAAAAGCTCTTCACTGCAAATACACTGCATTGGCCTTCTTGAAAGGGAACTAAAATAGAGTCTGCATATCATATTCAACACTTCTAAGAATTAATGTTTGTCACATCAATGCATATTATAATAACGACTTGGTGGTATGTATTATTATACACAGGAGTCAACATTTAGTTGGTCTGACTGCATTTCTCTTCTTGATCAAAGGTGTCTCAATTTTACAGTTTCCTTGAAATGGTGCATACACATGGTCCAGAGTTACCATAAATATGTGCAAGCTTTTGCATATTTTCTTTTATAAATCTCGACATTTGTGTGGGAAGTTCCGTACACACATTTCAAGTCTCTTTATGTGTGTACACAAGCTTTATAAATGAGGATTCATGTTTGACAAACTCCTTTTTTTATTGTGTCATCATTGTCACATGTACAGAAGCCTGGCTTTCATGTGCTAATCAACATACAACATATCATCACTCACTGATGTCATGATTATTGAGTATAATTACCTTACATTGAATCTTCTAAAATGATAAAACCTTGAGGACTGGAGAGTGCACATACTACTCTGGTAGGAATGTCTGTCATGACAGAAGAAATTCAGGATTGAGTTCAGCGAAATGCTCAGTTTACAGCAATAATTAAGTAACTGCCTGCAACGAAAGCTGCATCCTATGCAGTAGTCCAGTATAGAGCAATCTTCTCCTTTTAAATCGAATGCCCATCTAATATTTACCAGTCAAGAAGAGGCTAATATTGTAAGAAAAAAGTGATGATTGTGATTTGTGTACTCATAACTATAAAAGTAAATGCAGCCACCATTTTAGATAGATAGATAGATAGATAGATAGATAGATAGATAGATAGATAGATAGATAGATAGATAGATAGATAGATAGATAGATCTTTATTGTCATTGTCACTTTTTCAAAGTAACAACGAAATTGAAGGTGCAGTCAACTCAGTGTGAGGCATAATAGTTAAAAAGACAAGAAGAGGGAAAATAATAACAAACCAAATAGTAATAAAAGTACTTTACAAAATATACAAATTGCACTGGTTAAATGTACAAATTGCACTGGTTGACCTAAGGTCTATATTACACATTGAGAGAATGATATGGGGCAGTTTTACTCTGAGTTCAGGGCCATGATTGCTTTTGGATAAAAGCTGTTTTTAAGGTGATTTGTCCTGGTTTTCATTGCTCTGTATCTCTTGCCCGATGGCAAAAGCTGGAAGAGGCAATGTCCAGGATGTGATGAAGCCTGTGAAATGTCTATTGCTTTTTTACAGCATTGGGAGGTGTAGATTTGTTCCAGAGTGGGGAGGGTACAACCAGTTGTTCTCTCCGCTGTGCTGAATACCCTGTGGAGCGCTTTCCTTTCTGAAGAAGTGCAGCTACAGTACCACACACACAGTCCATACGTAAGCACACTCTCGATGGAACAGTGATAAAAGGCAAGGAGCAGATTTTTGGGGAGATGGTTCTTTCTGAGGAATCTCAAAAAATACAGTCTCTGCTGGGCCTTCTTCTAAAAATCACTTTAACCAGATCAGTTTCTTATTTAGCCATTTTCGTTTTTTGTAAGACAGGTGAGAAGGTTGATAGATAGATGCACTGAATAAATGAAAGTTACCACAAAAGAGACAAATAATAAAAAGATAAGGGTTTCTAATGTATATAGTGGTTGTACACAGCAAACTCAGACAAAAATGAAGAGGAAGGGTACACCCTGCATAACCATGTAATGACATTTCAGACAAGACAATGCTATCACATTGCTTAACCAATAATTTTAGATAAATCTTTCCTCCTCACAAAGAGCTGCCAAAAAAAAGCATTATAACTTTAATGACTGGCAATTATTTATGCATTCATGACAGAAACTAGAAATGAGTAAGACTGAGAGATGCACAAAAAAAAACAAATGATCTGGCTGAGTCTGAGACCTGCAGATGACTAATCAGAAATTTGGACACCAAGTGATTTTCAACTTCTCCTGTGGGATTATTGATTGTATGGCCAATGGACTAAGCTGATTACTGGCTAAAGACACCCTGGAACACTGATGTGTCTCAAGTGAAGCCTAACTTTAAAGATGGACAGCAAGATTCCACTTGGAGGTCCCAGAGAAGTTTGGAATTAATTGTGTGGGTGTGTGTGATGGAGTGTAGTGTAGGGTTGATTAAAAGGAGGGGGACTTTATGTGAAGTCTGGCAGGTCTAGGGAATGGATGTTTTGTTTGAAATTCACAGGTGAAGGTAAATTTCTTCACAAATGTGGGAGTATAATTTGGTTGAAATGGTTGCTTTATATGAATGAGTTAGTTTAGAGTTATACTGTGTTTCATTTTGTTTGTATATGACACCCAATTTCAATTAATAAAAAGGATATTTTAAAAGGTTTATTGTATTTGGGTTTTAAAGTGCATAAAGAGTCAAACCGGACTCCATTCTAATAAATAAATGTGGTGGCATCTAACATTAGTGCAGTGAGTATTTTTTCCTAAAATTCCCATTTATGTGACATCTGCCCTCAATCAGCTTCTGTCTGTTTCATCTGATCTTGACGAAAAAGACATGCTAAAGTAACAACGGCATCAACCCCACTAACTTCCTTCACAATTTGAAACTCTTCTTTCATGTAATTCCTCCTTCTGTATTTGCTCATATTCAAACAGTTTCCTTTCTTTTTGGCCCTTTGGATATTTTAAACAGATATTTTCTAGATTTTATATATCTCTCTATTATAAAAAAAATCCTGCAGAGAAACAGTAGGGCGTCGAGATGTGATCTTCACGTTAAAATCACGGAAGACACTTAAAAGACCCGCGAGACTAAAGAGATTGGCCATGGAGCGTCTCGCGGGGACCTTACACATGAGACTTTGTGCCAAGAGATTGACCCAGGACCATCTCGCGATGATGTAGAACATGAGATTCTTGCAAGACACGCCCTACTTACAACCAAATAAGACCACAGTCATCAAAACTCTCAGTCGTGTTTTAGCTTTGAGCACACACAGATCCAGGGCTCTCAGCGCATATAAAGCGTATAAGGACAATACGTTATAGATGAAACATAGACGAGTAAGCGAAGAAGAAAGCAGTGCGGAGAAAACAGACTCAAAAGCGTTGGAGAGACAAAAAAGAAAAAGAATAATCTAGGTGCAAATTCAGAAAATAAGGAAAGTAATTTTCAGCCCAGAACAAGTGGAACTGAAAAAAAAGCACGTCCAGTCGGGACGTTTGCGCTATACACATGCAGAGCAGGTTAGAGGTTATGAAAGCAATGGAATTCGAAAGGCTCAAAAAAAAAAACGTTGGTGCAATACACATGTGGAGAAAGTTAAAGAATATGAAAGTAGGAAAATTAGAAAGTATAAAAAAAAGAAAGTAAAGATCGCAGTAGTGCAAACAAATGGAAATTATTACTCAAAAAAGGGAAAATAATCACCATGGACCAGGTGTCACTGAAACAAAAGCAGGATAAAGCGAGGTCAGAAATAAAAGACAGAATAGAAAACAAAGTAAAATCTCATAAAGAGGTTAAAAAACAAGGGGGCCAAACACATGCAGAGCAGGTTAGAAGTAATGAAAACCGGAATTCAAAAGC
Source organism: Erpetoichthys calabaricus (assembly GCF_900747795.2). NCBI lineage: Eukaryota > Metazoa > Chordata > Cladistia > Polypteriformes > Polypteridae > Erpetoichthys > Erpetoichthys calabaricus. The sequence goes on along the minus strand of NC_041402.2, from coordinate 138,322,382 downwards.
CTCAAAAAAAACGTAGGCGCAAAACACATGCAGAACAAGATACACAATATGAAAGCAGAAAAAAACGACAGTGTCAAAACAAAGAAAGTAAACATTGCATTAGCGCAAAGAAAGAGAAATTATTACTCGGAGAAATAATGAAAAGGCGAATAGAGATTGAATATATGGACACAGGTGATATTTCAGAAGTATGTAAATATTGTAAGGCTTTGAAGTTTAAATCAAGAAAATTTCAGAAACGGAGTATACCTCACATGCCTTTATTGGTTACTTCACAAAAGAAATTATTAACTGTTGATGATGTCGATCGTTTGTCTGTGCTGAAATTCCAAACAGAGAAACCTATCCTGAATTATGGTACAAAGTCATTAAACACATCTCATGGACCTCATTAAAAAGATTCAGCACATTGGGACTCGAAATATTCCAAATATTGTTTTTACGGAAGTTCAGAAATAAAAGTGAAACTAATGAAATAGCAACAATTCAAAGAAAAAAAAATCTTAAAAGTGTGTATCCGGAAAAACAAAAACGGGGGTTGACGAACAAAGCGAGCAGGGGGAAAAGCCCCCTAGTTAAAATATAATATAAAGATCAAAACTGCATTCTCTACCTGTCTGTACCTGGTATATCTCTATAAAATGTCTCTTAATCTTAAGGGAAAAAAATTAAATAAGTCAGAATTGAAAAAGATGAGTGAGGTATAATGAGCAAGAAGTGAGAAATGACAAATATGTAGAAAAAAACAAACAACCAACCAAAAAAAATAGAAAAGTGACTTTTCACTGAATCGTGATTGGTAATTTAAACAGCAGTGGCCAGGCCACAATTTAAACAAGGGTCTATGGAGATCATCACTTGGTAACCATGTCAAGACAGTAAAAAAAGACAATGTACTGGTGATCAGTCTAGTTCTCATACAGACAGTGTTACAGCAAAGTGAGATTTGATTGAAAAGGTGCAGGTGCTGTGGTTTTAATATTAGCAATAGAACCGAGCTACTAGATAACGACTACACACTCAAAATGAAAAGTGTTCTGTGGATCGAGTGACTGTTTGCCCTGGTGACTACCAACAATAGCTGGTAAGAGAATAAGTGCCCTAAGTTGGCAAGTTAGGCGAGAATAAAAATAATTCTAGCTTTACAATGAACTTCCAAGCAGTTTACCTCAGTGCAGTTTCAGGCCGCTCACGTTATCTATATGAGTACATCAAACAGTTAGAATTATATTGCTGTCAAATTTCTGAAGCTGTGAGAAGGCATTTTTGAATAAACATTGACACATCAATGCTTTACACATCATAATTAAATTACTGATAGATATATATTACTTCTTTACTGGAAATGTCTAAGGCCAAAGGTTGTTTAATGGTAAACAGGTTGTTACTAGCAAAATGCTTTTTGATATCAATGTTTTTAGACTTAAACTACATTGTTTTATTACTACAGTCTTTCTACAAGGGTAATAAAATATATAAACTCCATAAATCCAGGGGTCAGGCTGCAATTCAGTGTAGGTTCTATGGTTTTAATATTAGCAAAATAAATGAAAAAAAAAACAAAAAAAAAACGGCCACACACTCAAGATGACAGTGTTCTGTGGGTCAAGTTATTATCTTACCGTAAGTGGAACTACCTATGTAGATGACATACAGCTTTACCTATCTATAGCACCTGATGACCCTGATGGCCTGGGCTCTCTGACCCAATGTCTATCTTGTACTTATCCATGGATTTTCTCCAGCTAAATAAGGGAAGAAAAGAAATCTCAGTCATTAGTAAAAGTGGAATTAATGAGAGTACTAGAAATAAACTTGATCTCTTAGCATTGAAAGTAAAGGTGAAAGTGCAGAACTGGACTCTGACCTAAACTTTAAATCATATACTAACCATATTACTAAGAGCTGCATTTTTCAATATAAGGAACATTGCAAATTTTAGACCTCTTATAACATAGGAAAATACTGAGTTAATTCATGCTTTTACTTCTAGTTGAATAGATTGCACACCTAACTGGACTACCTAAGAAGGACATCAATCAGTTGCAGTTAGTCCAGAATGTTAGCAAGAAAAAGAAGATCTAAGCATATCTCACCAGTTTTAGCGCCATTATATTGGTTACCTTACAACTTCTGCTTATGTCTGCATTGTTTTTTTCTAGGTACTTACTTAATATAAAATACCAAAGGCCTGCTTGGTTGTTTGATTGGTGAATTTGAAGTGAAAAAGTATGAGTAATTATAGCATTTGGTTGCTCTGCCATAGACTGTGGCTTTGTCTACATTTGTATTCAGCCTTTCATTCAAAACTGCCAAAGCAGCACAAAGTGTCTCTCTACTATAAGCAAGTGTAAGACAGAGTTAAAAAGAATAGATGGAAACTGCACGCTTCTCTGGTTTGCAAAATTAATTAAAGCAAGAAACAAATTATGGGGGCCATTGAGATAAATTTTCTTTTAAGATCAGACTGTATTGTTGTTTGTTAGCCAATTCTTTTCAGATGCCATTATGTGAACTAAGCTCTAATCGCTAAAACATTTTCTTTTTTTGGCACCCCTTAAAGAACTCTAAAATTTGTCTCTGCAGTCGTTATGATACATTAGGCTCTCTTTCTCATCTTCTTGTGATAATGCAGTTGCTGACTAAGGCTTGTCTCTCCTATGTACACTTACAACTGAAAAACATGAACCAATTAATCAATTCTGTCTTTCCCAGGAAGGCAATGCAAGCCTGTTCCAACATAAATCTACTTTTTTATTATATATTAATCTATTTTTATTTTTTGTTCTTTTAGGCTCTGAATTATCTTGTGTTCACATAAACAATATGGAGACTGAACTGACATATAGGACATAAAAAAGTAATACATATTCTGCCCTAAGAAATAAAACTACAGATACTTGTCATTTTAGTGACCATTTCACTAGCATGCAAAGTACTGGTAAACTAAGCTTGCATCTGAGTGAAAGGGCTTGGACATAACTTGCAATAAGAAAGAAAAAAGGCTCCTGTTGCATAACAGGCAAAGATATAATATCAATAACTGCCCACTAACTTCCCCGTATGGTCTCCACTTACTACACATAAACCTAACATTTAACTACCAAAATGTTTACAAGTTAGGAAGGTATACACCATAGTCACAGGTACTGTACAAACAATAGGTACTTTGATGGTAGGTCTAACACAGTAATTAATTTGGAAGGTTATGCTATTTTGTTGATGTAATCTTGTGCTCCCCTAAAATCATGAATCATCAATATATATAATTCACTAAGCCGCCGACAAGTAAGACACCTATGGCGTATGCAGGACGGAGCCACGCCCACCAACTCTAAGACCATTGGATACGACAACAACTCACACAGCCACGCCCACCAACTCGGACACGATGACTCGGAAAACACGGCGTCATTTATGTTCGTCTGTGCTAGAGTCCACATGCACCTCTGAGCCACGTTGACTGTTCATAGAGGCATGTTTCTCGCGGATGTGAATCGCTGTATGCAGCGTCTAAAACAGTTTGCGAGGGGTATCCCATGGGATCCTTAAAACAATCCTTTAAAACTGAGGTTAAAACACAATGAAGGAAGCAGTCTTTAAAAACCAATAAGCCCTGTGCCTCTTTTTCATTAGCGTCTCACCTGCTTCACCGATGCAGGCCCTGCAACAGTCGAGACGCTCTCTCAGCAGCTGACCTTCTCTGTGCCTGACTCCACTACTGTCAGTCGCCTGATTAAAAATGGCCTTTTGAAGGGGAGCTATGGACCCGCTATACCACAGGAACACATTGCCTTCGAGCCTGCTCTCGCTCACTCTAACGTACCGGCTTTCTCTCTCTCCTCACTCACTCACACACCGCACAGGGGAGAAACGCCCACAGCACGACTCCACCCGGAAACCGTTTCAGCCAAACTTCCACGCCCCTCACTATGCTGTGAGCGTGGTGATTATTTATTTAAAAATGGCCTTTTGAAGGGGAGCTGTTGACCCGCTATACCACAGGATCACCTGTGACATTGCCTTCACATTGTTTTCCTTTTATTTCTGATCCCGTCGAGCAGATCAGACACCCAGGCAAACAACACTGAATAATCAATAGCTGCAACTACTTTTCCCACCCCAACTCCTCACCTGAGTCGGTTTCGTCTGTGTTCAGCAGTGTTTCCCCAAACTCGGTCCTGGTGAACCCCTGTGGCTGCAGGGTTTTGTTCCAACCAGATTCCTAATCATTAATGCCGGTGAAACTCATCCGGGATAAGTCGGTTTTTCAAACGCAGCCGTGTAGCATATTAGTCTACCTGGATGTAATAATCCGAGATGAATGCGCGCCCCTGTGCTGATTGAAAAGCCAATGTATATTGAGTCTAGAAAACATGATCAGCAAGTCTTTGATAGGCTGCAACAAAATGATAAAAGAACAGGCGCATTTTTTTCACACAAGCTGTGTGTGTGGGTGGGTGGGTGTTAGTTAGTTAGTTAATTAGTTGCTCGAAGGATTTCAAGATTTAATATGCACAAGCGGTAACACTGCAAAAGCAGCCCAAACCAGAAAAGACGGCTGGCAAAAAGTGGCCGACAAATTAAACACGTGTGCATTGTAGTTACTGAAAGCAGCGTTACGGATTTTGCAAATGTTCATTTTTTTCCCTTTGCTTAAAAAACATTAAAAAAGCGGCGTGATTATGCGGCGTATACTATGCCGTGGGTTGGTATGCAGCGTGCAAAACAGTTTGTTTGTCGCGGATAATTTGCCTTTTACTTTTACACGAAGACAATTTCCTGTTAGATTAGCCTTTGCGATGACAATTAATAAGGTACAGGGCCAAAGTTTCAAAAAGATATGCATGTATCTGCCAAAACCAGTTTTCAGTCACATACAGTTGTATGTTGCTCTCTCCAGAGTTCCATATTTTCATTCACTTACTGTTGTGTCCTCAGACCCACCCCTTTTAGACAACTGTGTCTTTCCGGAACTGTTCAGCCATCAATAAATGATTATGCGGCGTATGCCTGCAGGAACACGTGCGAGCGAGCAACACACATACACACATATAGGCGCGCGCGCGAGAGAGAGAGAGCACTGGACGCATAAGAATAATAATACTTCATTACATTGATATACCGGTGTTTTCAGTATTCAAAGCGCTATTCACACAGGGAGGAACCGGGAAGTGAACCCAAAATCTTCCACAGTCTCCTTACTGCAAAGCAGCAACACTACCACTGCGCTACAAGGCAATTAAAGAAAGCACTGGGCTCGATTTTGTTTTCACTTCTGTTTACAGCGATCGGGTCGTAGATAGCATTATTGCAATGTTACTTTTCTTGGTGCCTTATTACATTACGGATGTTTCACATGTTCATTTTTTTCCCTGTGCTTTAAAGACATTAAAAAAGTGTTTCTCAACTGTGACTCCGGAACAACTCAGTACACAAGCTATATTAAGCGTCAACAACGAAGACTCGCTACACCTTAATGAACAAGTGCTGAAACTTATCCCTACCGACGAAGTAACTTTCACCAGCGTGGCCTCTATCGTCACAGATGATCTCGCTTTCAGTCACGGACAATTGTATGTTGCTCTCTCCAGAGGTCCATCTTTTCATTCACTCACAGTGGTATCCACAAACCCACCCCATTTGGACAACTGTGTCGTTCAGGAAGTGTTCACCCATCAATACATAATTATGCGGCGTATGCTACGCCGTGGGTTGGCTAGTGTAACATAATGCTCAATGATTTCTTATACCACTTTGAGTATGGATCACTTATCACACATTCACATCTTCTCTACTACACATAATAGTCTGAGAAGATGCTGCTTATAAAAAAAACACTATAATATTGTAGTACCAATATTTGAGATGAGTGGTTGGTTTTGTCACCAATATATAGTATGTGGTAAACTGTCAGCTGAGATAATGCATAATGAACCATCTGTTTAAAAGCTACAACGGACTTAGCAGGCTCAAGTCACTTAGGCTTTACCAATGAATTCTATTTTACTTTCACAGTGGCCAGTGCTACAAGGCCCCTGATGTGAATTCTCTGATGTTTTTTTCAGAGCATCAAGTCTTCTGAATCGTTTGCAATAGGAACTGCAATGATAATGGAACGGGGTCACTCCTGTATGAATACGTTGATGAAACTTGAGGTCGCTCAGTCGACTGAATTTTTTACCACAGTCAGTGCATATGTATGGGCTCTGCCCAGAATACATAAGTTGGTGTTGTTCAAATATGCCCAAGAGTCTGAAATTCTTACCACTATTTAACACAGTAATAAGGCGTGTTGACACTGTGAACCTGTTGGTGTCTCTTCAGCTTTCCCGACTTCCAAAACCTTCGTTCATATACATTGCAGTGATATGATGTCCCCCATGTGAATTAGTAGATGTACTTTAAGGGTGCTGGTTCAAATGAATCGCTTACCACACTGATTACAATGACACACACTCAATGCCGTTTTGTTGGATTTTGGCTCCCTAATTTCTTCTTTCTTGCTGTTCTCAGTACTTGCATTCAAACTTGGATCTTCAGATAGGAACTGTTGCTGAAGACTTTCAGCAGATATAAACATTTCCCCATACCCATGCTGGGACTTGGAGAGTTCTTTAGAGTGGCTGAGCAGGTGTTTCCTTAGTTTGCCAGATTCTCTGAACATCTTTCCACAATCCAAGCACTGGAAAGGATTTTCTCCAGAGTGTATTAACTGATGGGTCTTGAGAGTGCTGACCTGGGTAAAGCTCTTTCCACAGTCACTGCAGTGATGTAATACTTTCAGATTGGAATGCCCTCCAAACAAGCATCACTATTCATGGTGACTGTGCCCTTGAGTTAACAAAAGAGTGTTTTTCTTCTTCTAGACAAAAGAGAGGAAAAATGCAATGACAATTACTTGTTTTTTCGTGTGGTGACCCTACTTCCCCTTTTATATTTTTTATTGTGTAGACCTTAAGAAAATGTCTAAAATCCCACACACTTACAACTCTGTGGTCAGGTACTTCAGCACTCCCTTCCCCCCTTCCCTTCTGCATCTGTAAGCTCAGGCAGTTAGACAGAGTAAAAGAGCAGGCAGGAGTTAAGTTATACATTTAATTCTGCATTATTGATAATATGCACAAAATATTAAAGAAACAGAATACAATGTGAATATTGGTAAACCATACCCTTACAGCATAAGTAGCAGTGTGTCTTGCATCCATAGGAGGCTCTCGGCTTATCTTCAGTCTAGCTTGCTTTGCTACCACAGGGCCGTGTATGATTGCCAAGTTAGAGGTGCCTTCATCATGGACTTCTCGTCATGGCCAGATGGTGAGAGAGAGGTAAACACAAGGCGACCAACTTTATACCATTCTTACCACGAAACACAAACCAAAGATCAATAATGGTACAGAATTGCCTCTGATTCAAAAACAATCAAAAATAGCCGTGCTTCAGACCAATACAATTATTTTACCTGGCCCTTCCTGGGCCAGTTGCCAATGAAGGTGCTCAGGTACAACTCATCCACAAGTTACTTTGTTTAGTCAGTTTTTGACCTTCCTGCGGGGGACGGCATACAAGCTCTGAGTCCAAACACAATCACCTTGCCAAGCAGTTTGATACATGCGCCACACAACAATATAAATTTCACAACCTGAATCAGTTGGGGGTTTGGCTTGAGGAGGCTGATTGATTTGTTAGTTAATATCAAAGCACCGCTGTTCTCACCAATGAAGTAAAACATGCCTCTAATATTACATTTGCTTTGTCGAGCTTACAAATAAAGACATACAAAATATTTATCAACTGACATGCTAGAAATCACTCCACCACAGTACTTACAACAGAAGATATTCTTTATCAGCAACATGAATTTAAAAAAGCCATGTAATAGGGTTGCATAATACAAATGTGTTTATATAAAATTAGTTTAATCTTTCCTGGGATTTTATAAGTGAAGACTGAAAAAGGGCTGTCACCTCAAAGAGACTGGAGATAGGTTGAGTTCAAGGTTAATAAGAATTCACATTTTCCATGTTTCTAGGATGTCCTGGTTTTCTCCCATATTATGACAAATTGGGGTACCTTTCCATAGTTATATGGAGGTCCCTGCCTGTTAACCAGGTTCCACAAAAGGGGACTCCCACATTAAATGAAAAAACTCCATACATATATATACAATAATAAAAACAATAATAAAATAGTAATAATAGAGGTTAATGATGTTGTCACAAAAAGCATGATGAGACATGAAAAGGTTTGGGGCAGCAACCCATATATCAGCGTTTCTCAACCTTTAAGTATTTGCGACCCGAGTTTTCATAACAGTTTTAATCGTGCCCCCCCTAACGTTTTTTTGAAAGGAGCCCACTAATACCAATTTGTTCTTTTTTAATCAATGATATATCATAGATGCATATTTTATTATACCTTAACTTTTATCAACATTTATCTAACTCTATATTTATTTTTCTAGTATCAGAATGTAGTTTAAGTTAATTTGTTTTGGTTTCAATAGATGTATTTTTCATATTGTTGATTCTTGTTTTCTTTTTTTCACATCTTCACGCCCCCCTTTTTGTTACTTCGCGCCCCCCAAGGGGGTCCGCCCCACAGATTGAGAACCACTGGCGTATATTATATCCTGGCTGCAAAGAGGTAAATTAGTCAGAGTTCGTTATTCATGTGAGCCCAAAACAGAACTGAATTGCTGACTTAAAATAGTGGCTTTTAAATACAAGCAGATGAAGTGATGTCATCAGGGCCCGAACTGGAAGTGACATCATCGGCAGCGCTAGAACTTGAAGTGACGTCGTCGGTGGCACCAGAACCGGGCGGGATTTCCTGAGAATGGTTTGTAAGGGATTGAGAGAGACAATTAGTGTGCTTCGCCGCCCCCTGGTCAGGCATGGAATTACAATTATTCAGGCCCTTTAGTTGTCTCCTTATCACACGTGTGTGACAATATACAGTATATTAATCTTGAGAATACAACAGATCTAGTAACTGCCACACGGTCCACTGAGGCTCACGTGATCGTTCTTACCTTAGTCCTGTCGACTGTTCAGTTCAGTTGTTTTGGGGGCACCAAAATCTTTTAAGTGTCTGGGGCCTCTAAAGGTCTTAATCAGGCCCTGGGTAGCACAGAATGACCACACACTCAAAATGAAAAGTGTTCTGTGGGTCGAGCGAGTGTGGCACTGGTGATTTGAAGATATAGCTGGTAAGATAATAAGAACCCTAATTTGCCAAGGTAGTTGACTCTTAAAGTTTTGCAAATAACTACCAAGCAGTTCACTTCTGTGCATATTCAGACACCTCATGTACTGTATAGCCATTTTTAACTGCATTTCTTTAACTCCTCAGCAGCACACCTTCACCCATTTTGACTTTAATTACCCTACATATTCTTGCAGAAACAGTACAGTCAATGTCTTCAAAGACTACCTTGTACTGTGCCCATGCAAAATGCTCATGTCTAGCTGTGTTGTCATTCATTTACTCATTACGGATCAGCTTCATCTGATGCAGTGTTAAAGAACACAGAAATATTTTGTTACAGTTGGAATCAGCCCTATGTGGGAGAAACATCCATCTGCTGGTACACGGGCCAGTACTGAGGCACATTCATTGATCTAACTAACCTACATTTTTGGCATTAAGGAGAAAATCGGAGTATGGACGATAGCTACTATACAATTACAGAGAGCCAACTGTGAAAGGACCAAGTAACAGTCCTCAGAGCTTTGAGGTATTTATTACATAGAACAACGCACAACTTACTCTTAATATGAGACCCATATTTTTGATTTCATATGCTTGTGCTGTCATTCTGATTGTGCACTGTACTATCTTTCTATTGTTATAAACAGGCAACACCATATTTAACATTCCTTGCACTTTAATCTTGATTAGTTTTGTGAAGTTCTTGTGATTGTGCTATTTGGATACATTGCTCATGGACTTGAACTCGTACTTCTAAAAATACATTGATGCCATGTGGAGCAGCGATGTTTGTCCGATGTCTATGATCACCTTAACTGCACAGTGGATAGATGAGAATTTCGCTCTCCAGCGGGTAATGCTGCATGCAAAGCAGTTTTGTGGCTCCCATTACAGGCCACGCAATAGTAGATGCATTTCAGTAAATTTTTGGTACTTGGGCCATTCCAAAACGTTATGTGCACATTGTGGTCCGCAACAATGCCAAAATTATGATAAAAGACACTGATGAAGCGGGAGTCCCAGGCTTTTCCTGTGTTGCTCATACACTCCGGCTGCACAGTGAAGGGTTACAGATGTGGTGACAGTCGGGTGTAAAATACTTGGACATTTTAAGCATCCCGCCTTAGAGGACTCCCGTACTCCCGCTTAGAGGACAATCAGCATCGCCATTCTACTGGACCCAAGGTATCCCCATTTAATAGGCTATGTGATGCATTTAAGTTAAAAACAGCACGTATAGAAGTACCACTGTTTGTTTTTTTCTAGTTTGCATACTCTATTTTTAAATGGAGAACCAAATGGTTAATGCTAAGATGGCTTACTAAAAAAAAAAAAAAAAAAAAAACGAAGTTCACTATGTAAACTACGTTAACATATTTTACAGGTATTTTATTAATTTGGAAACGTTTCATTACCTTCTATGCTTTTTGTAATTGAAGAGTTTGTGTCGGACACTAAATGCCCTGTTGTCAATTTGCGTTTTAATCAATGAAAGGAAATGCTCAAAGGTCATATACATAGTAATATTGGCGGATCATAAATGTGTTTTTTATAGATGTGAAGAGTATGTTTTTTTTCAGATCGAATAGAATCTGTGATGTGCTTCATCATTGCTTCATTATGTGAAGTATTATTAGTGTAGATTATGTTATTTACTGTAGAACACTGCAAACGAGTACAGAACATAAAAGTTACATGTTTTGTTTTATTGGTTACTAGGGGGCTTGCTTAGCTTGCCAACGCCTCCAGTCCCCCCCATGCTTACACTACACACCAGCCACTTTGCGTCTCTGCTGCTCACGTTGTGAAAAGGGGTGCACCCCAAGGAGACGTGGTTGCTCCTCCGAAACCCCCTCTTAAACAGTGATACAATGGGAAACAAATAACAGTTTTTATTTTACCTCCTCTTTGCTCGATCAGCTGCTGGCTTGCTGCTGCTGCAGTGCTGCGTGATCTGCATCTTGTGCGGCGCACTTCTATCATATCACCTATGTCCATATATTCGCTCTCTTTTCGCTTTTGCCTTTTCCTTAATATCGCATTGAATTTTGATTCCGTGTTTGGAATTACATCATGACAATGCAACGTATAACTGCCCGTGAGTGAATATCGTTTCTTTCTCTCTACAAGAAATGTGTCTGACAATATCTCGCGGGACATGAAAGTGTCTCTCTGAGAAAATCACGTCTCGTCTCCTTCTAAGAATTTTTTTTTAAAACAGAGAGATGTGTATCTACATCAACTAGGGGGCTCCGCCCCCTGCTCGCTTCGCTCGCCAACCCCTGGCGTTGGGGCATGACAAAGAGTGAGATGTATGAATTAGATATAGAATAGTGTGCAGGTGTGGATGATGCATATAGAAAGCAAAAAATACAGTGTTTGGCACAGAGTAATGGTTTATTGGAATATTTCTTTGTACACCACATTAGTAGTAAAGATGGTGTCCTGTCCTTGAATGAGTCTTCCTTGGCATGGAGCATTTATAACTTTAACTTTAACGTCAGATGAACGTCAAACACGTGAGAAGGCAACATAAAGTTGTCCATGTCCAAAAACGGGCTCAGAGAGGTAGATGCCAACCTTGTCCATGGTTTGTCCTTGTGATTTGTTGATGGTCATGGCAAATGCAGGTTTAATGGGGAACTGTCGGCGTTTCAATGTAAAAGGTAATTCTAGGTCAGAACTCGTAAGGTCAATTCTAGGAATTAGAACAGTATTGTTAGCATGTGATCCTGTAAGAACTGTTGCTTGAATAACATTGTGTGTCATGGTGTTGACGACTAAACGTGTGCCATTGCATAAACCCTGTTTAGTGTTAAGGTTTCTTAATAGCATCGGCTGGGTTAATAGTGTTCAAATATTTTAAGGGGAAATTCAGATGTTCATTGTCGTCATCAGAGTCAACTTTGTCAGAGCTTAGAAAGAGCCGTGCCTCTCCAGGAAGTAATGAAATGACCTGGTTATTAATGTGATCAACATTAATATTTTTTGGACATAATATAGTGAGTTGTGTTAAAAGGGGCATTTGGTCTAATGAGACCACTGTTCCAAATATCTCCGTAAGTAAGTCGTCGCAGATGAAGGGTTGAGGAATTGTAATAATATCTGGGTGAAGTCCATCTGTATTGGTGAGTGTATAATGTTCTAGTTGTAATAACCAATTGTTATATTCGGGATCTGGAAATCGCATGTTTTGTACCAAGTGTATCTTTAGAAAGCAAAGCCAATTGTTCGCGTAACATTTTGTGTTCCGCGGTTTTAGAAGCGCGCCAAGGTGAATTTTTTTGTTTGATGCGGGTTCGTGTTTGTGGTCCCGTTACTCGAGCCGTCTAGTTTTGTATCCGTGATCGTGAATTGATGACTTGTTTGATCTTTATCGTTAGGAATATGGAGAAGTAATAAGTAGGATCGAACTCACTGTTAATATGCGGACTGTTCGTTTCTTCGTATTCACCAATCAGGTCTCGTGCCTGTATATGTATCGTAGTTCGGTCTCGTGTTGTTTATATGACGTCATCGCGTATTTTAAGGTGGACTGAATAATAGCTGAGCGCATGGCATGTGGAGCAATAGGTAAGCACTGTCTAAAATCTATTCCTAATAAAAGTACCTTTACTCCAAAGGGAATATTATTATTCATCAACGCAATGTCATTATTGTCCGCGTATTTTAAGGTGGACTGAACAATAGCTGAGCGCATTGTAAGTGGAGTAATAGTTAAGCACTGTCTAAAATCTCCTCCTAATAAAAGAACCTTTCCCGCAAAGGGAATATTATTATTCATCAACGTTTGTAGAAGTTTATCAATGGTGTTGAGTAAGTGACTGGATGCCATTGTACATTCATCTATAATTAATAGTGTGGCAAGACGGATGTCACGTGCATTGTTACTGTGCATTGTCATAGTGGATACCGATGTCTCTGTGATTGGGACCGGTATTTGGAATAAGGAGTGACATGTGTTTTTGGAGCCGAGACATTTTTTCTTCCGCGGTTTCAGAAGCGCTTTGTAGGTGCCGACGTGATTTGTGCATATTTGCGTTCTTGATTTGTTTCAGGGTGCACTGTTCCAATGCGATGTAATATTTGTCCACATACGCGAAAGCGGTATGGGTCATTGCCTTTTGGTGACCTGATATTTACTCCGGTAGATGCAAAATCAAATGAACTATTGTAGGATGTAATGCAGATGCGCCGCCGTGTATTTTGTTGTTTCATGCGGGTTCGTGTGTTTGGTCCTGTTATCCGAGCCGAATCGTTTTGTACCCGTGAGCGTGTATTCATGACTTGTTTGTTCCTCAGCATGCGAAATATGGATAAGTAATAAGGAGGATCGCACTCACTGTTAATATGGAGCCTTTTCTGCAGTTGAACGGTTAATAGTGCTTTATTGTAAGGAGATCCACCTATGCTGCCTAGTGTGAAGGTGTTGAGATGACGTATGTTTAATATGGACGGTTCCTTTAGAAATGGGGCTTTGGGTGTCACTTCTTATTGATGTTAGTGTGTTTGTGGGTCTGATTCGTCGTTGTTGTGAATGTTTCGTGTGCCATGTCTCATCTCTAATGGGCCTGGTGTGGCGGTCACGGCTTCTTTTTTTTGGTGCGTTAGGAGCTTGTTAAATCCTCCTGTTTGTGTGGGTCCCGTTTCGTGTGCAATGGGATTCGTGCGGCGCTGTGTGCTTTTTCGGTATCTGTGCGTCGGGGGAGGATTGGTGGGGCGCGAGCGTCTTCTTTTTTTTTGTGTGCCAGGGGCTTGTTGAATCCTCCTCTTGTGGGGGGGGGGGGGGGGGGCTTGCAGGTGGGCGCGAGCGGCTTCTTTTTTTTTGTGTGCTAGTTTCGTGTGCAATGGCTTTCGTGCGGCGCTGTGCGTCACCTGCGTTTGACTCCTTTTTTCTGTGCTCACTCCTTTTTTCTGTGGTCGCGGCCGCCTCTCGCGGAGCCTCATTTCTTGGGGCGCCTGCGCAGTACGTCTTTTTGCAGCTACGGCCCATGGCCGGATGTCCCTGCGTCCATCCGGTTTAGCATTCTCGGTTAGTAATATGGATATCGACGACTCTGCATTCAAATTGATTATTTTACTGGAGCAATTCTATTTTTGCTTTTGTCTAGGAAAGATAATAATAATAATACATTTTATTTATATAGCGCCTTTCCCATGCTCAAGGCACTTCATATTTCTATCCTAATTCATTATTTTAATGTTCCATATACTCCATATATCTCATTCTCACTCAGAAAGATGCATATTCTATTGAAACTGAATGTGACAGATTTTCACAAATTTGTGTCCTGAACATGAATATGCATAAATAAATTGGAAGTATTTATTATTAATTCCTTCTCTGGGGTGGCTAATAAATCCTTAATTGTGAAAATTTCTTAAAATAAATATGTAGCATTTTGGAACAATCTCTTCAAGTACTTACATAAAATGTCTAAGTATGAAACGAGAAACAAGCTTATAGGTGAACATGCAGAGATACTTCTGTTCATCAAATGGGATCTGCTACTTACTTTCCCAAAAGACTCGTAGACCTGTCCAGTAGCAGGCCTTCCCTCAGTGATTTCTGACCTGTTTACCTTTATGCCACTGAGATAGCTATCTTAAAAAATGGGATAGTAGTAAGAGAAATGTTCTTGTCACGTTTAGCCAAATTCCTGTGTTTTACTATTGCATCCCATGCTGAAAGACCTGAAACAATGTTGGCTTGGCTTACATTAATTGTATGTAATTTTTGATTTGTCTGTGAAATTCCAGCCATTTTAAAATTGTGTTGTAATGTACCTTATTTTGAGTTATTTGTTCATTTTTTTTAAATTATTTTATTCCAAATTATGAGTCTTATATTTGACATTAACAGTGAAGTTGGCAGTTCATGGACATAAACAAATACCATCGTCCAACCTAATTACAGCCTCGCTTGGTATCAGAGAATACTAGAAAAAGTATTGGTAGTCATACCTTGTCTGAGAAAAATATGGTATTGTTACATCCCTAAATATTTATTCATTATTATTCTATCTAAATTTAATGTGTTTTTTCTTTGCTTGTAACTACTTCTTTGACATCGTGTAAAGCATTCTGAGCTATACCCTTTGTCACTGATGTTGTTTCTTGTTGCACAGATGTCTTCCTTCAGTAGTTGATAAGAGAAAAAAAAATGTCCTAAGTTGGCAAGGTAGGCGAGTGTAAAAATAAATGCAGTTTTACAATTAAGTACTGAGAAGTTTATGAGATACCATCAACTGACCACTTTCCCAGCATTATAAAGATAACACTTCCGTGAAAGCCCTTTGGAATTACCTGGCTCTTAATATGAATTACAGTAATCCCTCCTCCATCGCGGGGGTTGCGTTCCAGAGCCACCCGCGAAATAGGAAAATCCGCGAAGTAGAAACCATATGTTTATATGATTATTTTTATATTGTCATGCTTGGGTCACAGATTTGCGCAGAAACACAGGAGGTTGTAGAGAGACGGGAACGTTATTCAAACACTGCAAACAAACATTTGTCTCTTTTTCAAAAGTTTAAACTGTGCTCCATGACAAGACAGAGATGACAGTTCTGTCTCACAATTAAAAGAATGCAAACATATCTTCCTTTTCAAAGGAGTGCAAAGCAAGCAGTCAAAAAAAAAATCAATAGGGTTTTTTGGCTTTTAAGTATGCGAAGCACCGCCGGTACAAAGCTGTTGAAGGCGGCAGCTCACACCCCCTCTGTCAGGAGCAGGAAGAGACAGAGAGAGAGCCACAGAAAAACAAAGTCAAAAATCAATACGTGCCCTTTGAGCTTTTAAGTACGCGAAGCACTGTGCAGCATGTCCTTCAGGAAGCAGCTGCACACAGCCCTCCTGCTCACACCCCCCTACGTCAGCGCAAGAGAGAGAGAGAGAGAGAGAGAGAGGGAGAGAGAGAGAGAGAGTAAGCTGGGTAGCTTCTCAGCCATCTGCCAATAGCGTCCCTTGTATGAAATCAGCTGGGCAAACCAACTGAGGAAGCATGTGCCAGAAATTAAAAGACCCATTGTCCGCAGAAACCCGCGAAGCAGCGAAAAATCCGCGATATATATTTAAATATGCTTACATATAAAATCCGCGATGGAGTGAAGCCGCGAAAGGCGAAGCGCGATATAGCGAGGGATCACTGTACTCTTAAAATGTGATCAACTCTTAGTAAACTAGGGGGCTCCGCCCCCTGCTCGCTTCACTCGCCCACCCCCGGGTTTGGTTTACCGGATATACAATTTAAAGACATTGTTATTTTCATGGGAATTGTTACATATGCATTATTTTCACTTTTATTTTAAAACTTTTTAAAAACAATACTTGTCCTTTATGTTTGGCCCCGTGAATGGTTATCTGTCTTTCTTGCAGGACGTATAACGCTGCTCACATTGTGAAGGGGGTGTGGCTGAACATACGCCAAGGAAATGCCATCGGATCATCTGCTGTCTTTCTGCTGCTCGTCTCGCTGCGTGTTCTGCTTGTCTCGCTGCCCGCTCATTTCAAAGCCTCTACAGCAGCTGTTCTTTTGCCACTTTGTATCTCTGCCGCTCGCATTGTTAAGTGGGGGGTGGGATGGGGTGGTGTTTGGGTGGCTGAACACACGCTAAGGAGAAGTGGTCGGATCATCTGCTGGCTTTCTGCTGCTGGTGAGCTGCATGTTTTGCTTATCACTTGTCGTTGTTTTAAGAGCTGGGAGCACATGAAGCGTTTCTGCCAAAAGCAACCCAACAACTGCTAGGTTAGATGTCTGTGGACTTGTTTTAAATGATGTCTCACTGCCTTGTCTTGCGCAACGTTGTAAAAACAATACTTGTCCTTTATTTCCGGCCCCAGGCGTGGTTAAATCTCTCTCACACAGGACATATAACGCTGCTCGCATTGTGAAGGGGGGGAGCGGCTGAATGCATGCTAAGGAGATGCCGTCGGATCATCTGCTGTTGTGTTGACCGTCGATCATTTTAAAGCCTGTACAGCAGCTGTCCTTTTGCCACTTCGCATCTCTTCTGCTCGCGTTTGGGGGTTCAGGGTGGCTGAATGCACACAAGGAGAAGCGGTCGGATCATCTGCTGGGTTTCTGCTGCTGGCGAGCTGCGTGTTTTGCTTGTCGTTTTTTTAAGGGCTGGGAGCAAGTTAATGTGTCTCTCGCGGGACTTCAAATTGTCTTTCCGAGAAGATCACGTCTCGTCTCCCTCCCAAAGATTTGTTTTTATAATAGAGTGACAATTTTGTCTTACTGTGGATTTATGGATTCCCAGTTGTTAAGAAATGCTTATGTAGACTTTTTCAGCTTTATTTTTCACTACAAATTTTCTTCTAAGGATTGAGTCATGGTTTAAGTCTAGCATTTCTTTCTTGAGAAGACTGGACTCTTGTCATTAACCAAACTTTGTGTGCCTTTTTAAACCAACACTCGGCTTCAATTTCACTTTACTAATTGAACAACCAGCTCCAGTTAGCTTTGGTCAAAATCTTCAGGTCTAGAGGCTCATGCCATTTATGGAGCCTGGTTTGTGAATGTTGAGAAAATGTACTCAACATTTAGAAAAAGAAGTAAAATTATATATTATTAGTTTAAGCAGTGTGTTTTCCTATAAGAATGATGTAACTCAAGATCAGACCACATTATCTATCACAAGTAAATAATACAGAAAATTCCAAAGAGGTGAAACGCTTGTTCTATCAAGGGAAAATTACCATTGCAGCATATTATCTAACAATCTGAAGATTGTCACGGTGTGACAAGAACTTGCATGATCACGTCAATTTTTAAACATGGTTATCTGCAGTAAAAATGAGAAGATTCAACAGAGTAAAACAAATTAGTAATAGTTGGAATGCTAACCGGCACTAGAAGTATTTTGAATTCAATTCTGAATAGTCTTTCCTTAACAGCATCAAAATGCTCTTCTGCACCAACTTATTAATGTGGGGACTTCAGAACAAAGTCAGTGATTTTGTTTTATTTTACTAAAAAAATACAGGCTGTTGTCTGCACACAAGGACAAGCAAAAATAGAATCAAGTTCAATTCACCTGTCTAAGCATGTTGAGAAAAAAAGACAATGCAATTTGCATTCTACATCTTAACAGTATATAAAAATACAGTAATACAGTGAGGCAAAAAAGTATTTAGTCAGCCACCAATTGTGCAAGTTCTCCCACTTAAAAAGATGAGAGAGGCCTGTAATTTTCATCATAGGTATACCTCAACTATGAGAGACAAAATGAGAAAAAAAAATCCAGAAGATCACATTGTCTGATTTTTGAAGAATTTATTTGCAAATTATGGTGGAAAAAAAGTATTTGGTCAATAACAAAAGTTCATCTCAATACTCTGTTATATACCCTTTGTTGGCAATGACAGAGGTCAAACGTTTTCTGTAAGTCTTCACAAGGTTTTCACACACTGTTGCTGGTATTTTGGCCCATTCCTCCATGCAGATCTCCTCTAAAGCAGTGATGTTTTGGGGCTGTCACTGGGCAACACGGACTTTCAACTCCCTCCAAAGATTTTCTGTGGGGTTGAGATCTGGAGACTGGCTAGGCCACTCCAGGACCTTGAAATGCTTCTTACAAAGCCTCTCCTTCGTTACCCGGGTGGTGTGTTTGGGATCATTGTCATGCTGAAAGACCCAGCCACGTTTCATCTTCAATGCCCTTGCTGATGGAAGGAGGTTTTCACTCAAAATCTGACGATACATGGCCCCATTCATTCTTTCCTTTACACGGATCAGTCGTCCTGGTCCCTTTGCAGAAAAACAGCCCCATAGCATGATGTTTCCACCCCCATGCTTTACAGTAGGTATGGTGTTCTTTGGATGCAACTCAGCATTCTTTCTCCTCCAAACACGACGAGTAGAGTTTTTTTCATCTGACCATATGACATTCTCCCAATCCTCTTCTGGATCATCCAAATGCTCTCTAGCAAACTTCAGACGGGCCTGCACATGTACTGGCTTAAGCAGGGGGACACGTCTAGCACTGCAGGATTTGAGTCCCTGGCAGCGTAGTGTGTTACTGATGGTAGCCTTTGTTACTCTGGTCCCAGCTCTCTGCAGGTCATTCACTAGGTCCCCCCGTGTGGTTCTGGGATTTTTGCTCACCGTTCTTGTGATCATTTTGACCCCACGGGGTGAGATCTTGCGTGGAGCCCCAAATCGAGGGAGATTATCAGTGGTCTTGTATGTCTTCCATTTTCTAATAATTGCTCCCACAGTTGATTTCTTCACACCAAGCTGCTTACCTATTGCAGATTCAGTCTTCCCAGCCTGGTGCAGGTCTACAATTTTGTTGCTGGTGTCCTTTGACAGCTCTTTGTTCTTGGCCATAGTGGAGTTTGGAGTGTGACTGTTTGAGGTTGTGGACAGGTGTCTTTTATATTGATAACGAGTTCAAACAGGTGCCATTAATACAGGTAACGAGTGGAGGACGGAGGAGCCTCTTACAGAAGAAGTTACAGGTCTGTGAGAGCCAGAAATCTTGCTTGTTTGGAGGTGACCCAATACTTATTTTCCACCATAATTTGCAAAAAAATTCTTTAAAAATCAGACAATGGAATTTTCTGGATTTTTTTTTCTCATTTTGTCTCTCATAGTTGAGGTATACCTATGATGAAAATTACAGTCCTCTCTCATCTTTTTAAGTGGGAGAACTTGCACAATTGGTGGCTGACTACATACTTTTTTGCCCCACTGTAAGTGGCAGTTTATTAAGATACAGATAAGTTGCGACTATTCAGACAATGGAATTGCAACAAGTGAACTATAGTCACGGTACAGAAATCCAGAATAAAGCCTCCACAATCTAAGTTTAAAAAAAGAAAAAAAAAAAGTACAAAACAAAGCCTTAACCTTACAAGCCGATTCTGGACATTACAAAACAAATGTGTCAAGCAGGGGCCGAGTGCAAATATCTGAATACAATTATTTTTGTTATTTAATACAGGGTAAAATGGTGTACAATAGATACCCCTAATCTCTAGGAAATGATAACCTTATTACTTATGAATTATAATATTACCAGGCCTTTTTGGTTGTCATTGTTGTACAACGCATGAAAACCAACATTACAGCCACTTGCCCCGCCACCCCTTTCCAGCTGTTTGGCAGACCACTTACAGCATCAGGACACTTTTACATTTGGTTTCCTCAGTAGTGTAAAAAAGCCAGTTTTTATTTCCAGGACTGATGCTGATCTAGATATCACCTTTTAGAATCAATGTTTACATAGAAGTTATTTGCTTTAGCCAATATGTTTTAGTGTTAAATGACTTAAACTCTTTACTGCTTTTCTGTACTTGTATTTCCATTTTTTTTATCTCAATTCATAATTGGTCTAGTCATTTAAATTATTTTTTAAACAAAGTGATCAAAATTCAAATTCAAAATTTAACATTTTCTTACCTTGAAATTTCTATGGACAAGAAGAATGCACAAGTTTTAATTTGTTTAAACTGCTTGTAAATAGAGAAATGAGACATCATAAGAAATAAGCCATGAATAGAATGTTGAAATCTCTTCATCATTTTTCCACTTGTACTTCTATTTAAAGTGCTGGTGCTATGCTAGTGTATAAAGTGCTTTCTTTTCCCTTTCTGGCATATTTCTCATAAATCCCACAATGAATGTTTCTTTTAGTACATTTCACTTGCCAGTACAATGTGGTTACATGGTATTTCCATAGACATTTACATTTTTATTTATTTATGAATCTGCTCTTACACTGATCCCCAGCATTTTGTATATGTCTGTTTAAGTTTCAGGTTCATTCCTGTAATTTTGAAAGATTGTTCTGCCTCATTGTTAAGATGTGCACATTTTAAACATGGCTATAATTAAAAATGATTTAAAGCAAGCTGGATAAGAAATAATAACAAAAGTATCAGAACACAGGAGTCAAGGCTAATAAGGCCAGTTTACAGCTACTGATCAAGAATTATTAGCATCCATCATAAAACTGAGTGAAAATGAATGTATAAAATGATTATATAAAATGTGCCTTATTTTGGGCTCAGACATATAGGAAAGCTGGGTACTCTGAACACAATAATTTTCCAAACAAACATTTTTATTATGAAGTGTTTTGTTTTTCTGTGAAGTTTCAAAAGTATTGCATCCCAACAGTTAACATTTGGTGAAGCCTCCCCTGGAAAGGATAACAACACTTAATCTTGTAAAGTGCAGCAAGGCTGGAGCCCACTTCTTCAAGATCCTCGAAAGTTTTTAAGGGTGAGGTTGTGGATCACCCTTGTCCTGCCAGGCCACTGATTATCAGTAGGATTCAAATCCTGAGACTAAGATACTGCAAAACATTGATTTTGTGCTTTTGTGTCCTTTTCTGTGTAGACTTAGGTGATATTTTGGGGTTACTATAACCTTGCCACACTGCACAGGTAGAAGACTGTGCTGTTATCCTCTCAAGGAGAGGCATCTCCAAATATTAACTGAAAGAGTATCGTTAATTTTGAAACGTCTTTTTACAGACACATTCAATTTTGCTCAGTTTCATGAACGGTGCCAACAATTCTTGAGTTGATTGCATGATAGATAATATGTGATAAACAGCACTGGTGTACATTAACTGTCTATAATGTGATAATAGATAATGATAACTGCAAAGTGGTTAGCAAAGTTACCTTATAATTACAGGTACCTGGGTTTGAGCATGGGCCCAGTCAATATCTGTTTAAAGTTTACACCTTTTGCTTATGTCTGCATTGTTTTCTTTTCCCAGGTAATTACAGTATATAACATAAAATACCAAAGACGGAGCAGTTAGTTGATTGGTGACTCTAAATTGGCCCAGTATGAGTGATTGTGACAGACTTTGTCTAAACTTCTATTCAACCTTCCATTCATAACTGCCAAAGCAGCACAAAGCGTTCCTCTAATGTAAGGAATTTTAAGAAAGAATAAAAAGGGATGGATGAAAACCGCAAACATCTCTGGTCCATAAAAATAATTAAGGCAAGAAAACAATTATGAGGGTCTTTGAAGTAATTTTCCTTTTAAGACCAAACTGTATGGTTGTTAGGGCGGCACGGTGGCGCAGTGGGTAGCGCTGCTGCCTCGCATTTAGGAGACCTGGGTTCGATTCCTGGGTCCTCCCTGTGTGGAGTTTGCATGTTCTCCCCGTGTCTGCGTGGGTTTCCTCCCACAGTCC
The DNA here is from genome assembly GCF_900747795.2 of Erpetoichthys calabaricus. Classification (NCBI taxonomy): domain Eukaryota; kingdom Metazoa; phylum Chordata; class Cladistia; order Polypteriformes; family Polypteridae; genus Erpetoichthys; species Erpetoichthys calabaricus. The sequence goes on along the minus strand of NC_041402.2, from coordinate 138,300,000 downwards.
AAAGACATGCAGGTTAGGTGCATTGGTGATCCTAAATTGTCCCTAGTGTGTGCTTGGTGTGTGTGTGCCCTGCGGTGAGCTGGCGCCCTGCCCGGGGTTTGTTTCCTGCCTTGCACCCTGTGTTGGCTGGGATTGGCTCCAGCAGACCCCCGTGACCCTGTAGTTAGGATATAGCAGGTTGGATGATGGATGGATGTATGATTGTTTGTTACCCAATTCTTTCCAAATGCCACTGCATGAAATAAGATCTCATCACTAAGAGTTTTTCTTTATTTAGCATCCCTTAAAGAATCTTTCTCAGCAGGTATGATGAAACATTAGACTTTCTTCCTCATCTTTTTAAAATTTAGCATTTACTTACTAAGCACTTTCTGTCCTATGTACACTTTATCCAATTAACCAATTTTGCCTTTCCCAGTAAGGCAAGGCAAACCCTTTCCAACATAAATCTACTTTTCTATTATATATTAATCACACTTTTGTTTCTTTTGGCTCTGAATTACCACTGTTGGTCACAAAAATAAAATGGATCCCAAACTGGCACATAGGAGAAAAAACAGTAACAAATATTCTGCCTCAAAAAATAAAACTACAGATACTTGTCATTTTAGTGACCATTTCACTAGCATGCAAAGTACTGGTACAGTAGGCATGCATCTGTGTGGAAGGGGCTTGGATATAACAACTCAGCAATAAGAAAGAAAATGGCTCCTGCTGCATAACAGGCAAAAGATATAATATTAATAACTGCCCATTAACTTCCCCGTATGGTCTCCACTTACTACACATAAACTTTATATTTAACTACCAAAATATTTACAAGCTAGAAAGGGTATACACCATAGTCACAGCTACTGTATAAACAATGGTACTTTGATGGTAGGTTTAACACAGTAATTAATTTTAAAGGTTATAATATTTTGTTTTTGTACATCTTGCCCTCATCTAAAATCATGAAATGATCTCAGATGTAAGATAGTGTTCAATGATTTCTAATACCACTTTAAGTATGGATCACTTAATACACAATCACACCTCCTCTACTACACAGAATTGTCTGAGAAGATGTTGTTTAAAAAAAAAACAAAAAAACCCATAAAAAAACCAAATACTATAATATTAAAGTATCAACATTTGAGATGAGTGGTTGGTTTTGCCACCAATATATAGTGTGTGGCAACCTGGCAGCTGAGATGATGTACTGTACAATGAGCCATCTGTTTTAAACCTAAAGCAAACTTAGCAGGCCTTAGTTACATAAACTTCACCAATGAATTTTACTCTGTTTTCACAGTGGTTGCCAGGTCCCTAATGTGGATTCTCTGATGTTTTTTCAGAGCATCAAGTCTCCTGAAGCGTTTGCTACAGGAAGTGCAGTGATATGGGGTTTCTCCTGTGTGGATTCTACGGTGAGATTTCAGAGTATCAGAGTGACGGAAACACTTCCCACAATCATTGCACTTATAGGGAGCCACTCCCATATGAATCCGTTGGTGCCTTTTAAGGTTCTGCAAGCAACTGAATCTCTTTCCACAATCTGAGCAACAGTATGGTGTTTCTCCAGTGTGAATACGCAGATGTGACTTAAGCGTTTCTGGATGTCTAAAGCTCTTGCCACATTCGGTGCATTGAAAAGGTGCTTCATTTGTGTGTATGCGCAGGTGTCTCCTGAGACTTGGAAGCAAAGTGAAGCCCTTGCCACATTCAGAGCATCGGAACGGGGTCACTCCTGTATGAATACGTTGATGAGACTTGAGGTTGCTCAGTCGACTGAATTTTTTACCACAGTCAGTGCATATGTATGGGCTCTGCCCAGAATGCATAAGTTGGTGTTGTTCAAATGTGCCCAAGAGTCTGAAATTCTTACCACATTTAACACAGTGATAAGGCGTGTCGACACTGTGAACCTGTTGGTGTCTCTTCAGCTTTCCCGATTCCCGGAACCCTCGTCCACATACATTACAGCGATATGGTGTCTCTCCTGTGTGAATTAGTTGGTGTATTTTAAGGGTGCTGGTTCGAGTGAATCGCTTACCACACTGATTACAATGACACACACTTAATGCCACTTTGTGTGATTTTGGCTCTTTAACTTCTTCTTTCTTACTGTTCTCCATACTTGCATTCAAGCTTGGATCTGCAGATGGGAAATGTTGCTGAAGACCTACAGCAGCTATAAAAGTTTCCCCATACCCATGCGGGGACTCGGAGAGTTCTTTAGAGTGGCTGAGCAGGTGCTTCCTTAGTTTGCCAGATTCTCTGAACATCTTTCCACAATCCAAGCACTGGAAAGGATTTTCTCCAGAGTGTATTAACTGATGGGTCTTGAGGGTGCTGACCCGGGTAAAGCTCTTTCCACAGTCACTGCAGTGATGTAATACTTTCAGATTGGAACTGCCCTCCAAACAAGCATCACTATTCATAGAGACTGTGCCCTTCGAGTTAATGAAAGACTGTTTTTCTTTTCCATCTAAAGAAAAGAGAGAAAAAAGCAATGAAAATGATTGATATGGTACTTACACTAGAAAACATTATCTATGAGTAACATGAATTAAAATAAAGTAACATGATAACATACAGCTTATGATAATACAAATGTGTTCATTGTATTATTATGTGTTTCTTGGAAGTTTAAGTGAAGGATAGTGGAGAAGTGACAGGACACAGGCTGAGATCAAGGTTAACAGCAGTCTTGTTTTCCATGTGTTTTCAGGATGCTCTTTTTCTCCCATATTAAGACAAAAAGTCTTGTTATGTTGGAGTCCCTGCCTATTACTGTTGAGTTAGCTCCTGGTTTTTCTCAATCCTGGTTTGGAATGAGCTGGATTATAAAGGTACACTGTGTGTTTAGCTGACTAAATGTTGAATCAATAGTAATTTGGTTGGTGGGTGTAAATTGCATAGTCTGAACTGTCTGGAGAGATAAAGATTATGAAATAATGGGAGAAACTGAAAGTGACTGGGTGCACAAATGTCTAAAGACAACTTAACTAATATTTATATAAAGGCCAGTGGTTTGCTTTAATTTCAGAAATTGAAATTTTAATTTTTAATTGTTAATTGTAAATATTAGCACCTAGAAACTAAGCATCTAAAACCAATGTCCTCAGATGAGGACACAAATTTTTTTTAATGCAAGGACAGAGGGTAACATTTCAAAATTCATATCAAATCTCAAAAAAGTTAACCGGTGTGCATCAAACTATGATTTTCACTGTAGTAATGTTGCAGTGCAAAGACATACTATCATAATTTAAAGTTACAATCAGTATGTGCACATACATTTCCAGTACACGCAAAAATATATGTATTACTTCAAAAGAATAATCAAAGTATGAAAGGTTATAAAGTTGAGTGTAATGAAAACTGATGATGCTTTTTAAAAGTACAATCACAATGTAAACATTCACAAACTTGGAGTATAAAAAAAGAACAAAAAATATAATAAAAAAAATTCAATTAGAATGCAGAAAGTTAGAAATTTCTGTGTAAACAAGAACTGGTAAAATCATTCATAACAATAGTTTACAGTGCATTGTTCAGTCTGCCCCCAAGAGTTCTTGCCTTATGACAAGTGTTAAATGCTGCAAAACAGTTGCACCTGCATTGCAAACACAGGAACATATCACATTCATATAGTGTATCTGAGACTTACTAGTGCAACCTTTTTCTCTGCAAGGCAGATGTCAAGCTGATGCTGTGCAAGTAGAATTGTGTGGTGCTGCAGTGACAGAAGATGGATTGGTGTGGTCAACATCCTCAAATTCCTTCACAATGTATGCCCCTGATACGGTCTTTTCTTGAGTACAAGTAAGCCCGCGATTCACTAGAGAATCGGAAATCGAAAAATGGCAATCAGTTTCTGTTCCGTCCGATATTTGGATGGATGACATATCATGGAGGGTGGGTGCGTCTGGGGAAATGTCATTTAATTAAATAAGCATATCTGTACTAAAGCGGTTTCGTTTTGTGGAGACGTGATTCTGTTGCCTTTGCTGACACCGACTGCTGGCAGAGTGGAGCACAGCAAGTTTAGTTTACAGGTTGTGGTGTTCGTGTGCCAGCCACTGAGTCGGGGAAGCCGCTGGGTTTGAGTCTGTGACCGTTATGTGATCTATATTACTGGCATAGTGGATTAGAGCAAGTGTAGTGAAGAGGTTGTGTTGTTTGGGCTCCACATACTGACTCTGGGAAGCCGCCGCGTTTGACTATGGGGCGTGCGCCACGGCAAAATATGCACCTCGGTGGGAAGCCGCTGCGTGATGAAATATCATGGAGGGTATATGCGGTGGTGTGGGCGGTCGCGTCCGGGCGGCTGTACAACCTGGCGTGCACGCTTCACCTCAGGTTTAGTTCACAGGTCGTAGGCATGGTAAAGTTTCCATTTAATTCAATAACCCTATTTGAACTAAAGCGGTTTCTTTGTGTGGGCGCGCCACCTACTAACTCTGGGAAGCCGCCCTGTTTGACTGTGGGGCGTGCACCACTGCAAAATATGTGCCTCGGTGGGAAGCCGCAGCGTGATGAAATATCATGGAGAGTATATGTGGTGTTGTGGGCGGTCGCGTCCGGGCAGCTGTACAACCTGGCGTGCACGCTTCACCTCAGGTTTAGTTCGCAGGTCGTAGGCATGGTAAAGTTTCCATTTAATTCAATAACCCTATCCATATTACTAACCGAGAATAAACCGGATATGGACGCAGGTACACGGCGATGGGACCTTGAGACGTACTGTGCAGGCGCCTACAGCGTGCGTCTCATAAATTATCCACCGCGAACGAAGGAGTCATAGCCCAAAAACGAAAGAGCTCAACTAACGTGAATGAGAAATGAAGCAACAACGCGCCCATAGCTAACGACTAACGACACAGCCACACAAAAAAGAGGATTCTGCGCTGCACCCCAGAGTCAAACGGAAGAGGCTACGGAGGCCCCAAAGGTCCACAAAGATAGTACGGAAGGCGCGGGAAAGTACGAAAGGTGCAGGCGTCCAAAATGCGCTTCTGAATAGGACATGAAGCAACAACGCGCCACGAACTCTCCGTATCAAATGTACGGCATCCTCACACGTCCAAACCATATAGCATATGTGAATCACATTACAGGGATGCACTATTAACGGTACAACCACAGAAAACGCTCCGTATTAACAGTAAGTGCAATTATCCATATTACTAACGGCAGACAACGGATAACTAATGGAGCCACGGTCATGGCTCCAAAACGATCCAGCTGAACTAACGGAGCTAAAAAAGCGAGCCCGCATGGATAAAAACAATAGACGTAGGTGCCTACAACGCGCGTCTGAAACTGCGGAAGCAAAATTGTCTCGGCTCCAAAACCAAACAGCTCCGCATGAACAAATACAGTGTACATAGACGCCTACAACGCGCGTCAGAAACTGCGGAAGCAAAGCAGGCACGGGTTCAAAACGAAAGACCACAACTGACGGAGATACAAACACGAGCCCGCCTGGATATAATCAATGCACGCAGGCGCCTACAACGTGCGTCTGAAATGCCGCAAGCAATGCAGGCACATATCGCATACATTCATCAATGTATTTCGGGTTACGCTGACAATAATCTCTTTCAAATCTATTGCGGGTTACCCAAGACCAGGGGTTGGCGAGCGAAGTGAGCAGGGGGCGGAGCCCCCTAGTTTGAACTAAAGCAGTTTCTTTGTGTGGGCGCCTTCGTTCATCGTTTGTATCCATACGGGCTCGTTTACAGGTCGTAGCCATACGGGCTTGTGTTTGTATTACTAATTGTTGAGCTCCCTCCATTTGGATACGTGCCTCCTTTGCCTGTGCTGGGTCAAAAGCGTGTTGTGGGCGCGCTTGTTCATTGTCCAGGCGGCTGTACAACCTGGCGTGCACGCTTTACCTCAGGTTTAGTTCACAGGTCGTAGGCATGGTAAAGTTTCCATTTAATTGAATAACCCTATTTGAACTAAACCGTTCTGCATTCTGCGTTTGACCCTACAGGTTGTGCTGTTTGGGCGCCATCTACTGACTCTGGGAAGCCGCCACGTTTTGGGAAGCCGCTGTGTTTGACTCTGGGGCGGGCGCCACGGCGCAGTACGCATGCGCCTCGGTGCGTCCGCCGTGCATAACTTAACTGTGGTTTAGTAAGATAGATATTTCACTCAATTCTTTCTCTGTGATACAATAACCAGCTGTTCACTAAGGCTACATCAATGAAGTGCATCACTACCCGTACTATCCACTTTTTGGTTTGGCACTGAATTGGTAGAAAATTATCACTCTGTTTGCCAAGTCAACCATGCCTATCTTTCAGTTATACTCTCACAGAGCACATGGCCGTGTGACATTCCCATACTCTTGGTCTTTCTTTGACCACTGCTATTAGGTGTCAGCTGGCTATGCAGCATGAAGCATCAAAACTGGTTTACTAGTATACCATTTTAGCACACATATTTTCCCATCTTTTCTGGACCTGACACAGGGGCACATCTTCCAAGCTGTTTCATGTTCTTGACATATGGAGGCCTTTTCAATACTTAAAAGCCCTGTTCTTCTTAAATGTGCTATTTAGAGAAAAGCAATGAAATACACCTGCTTTATATATATACACCTGCTTCTCTAACATCTGATTGATAAGTGCCAGTGTTGTGAAGAAGTGATCACAGTATACATCTGCAATAGACAACAGGGTGTCAGCCAAATGTGCAACAACCAAGCCTCCAAAACCCATTTCTTGTGGTGCTGAAACCTGCAAATGGAGTGCTTAAACACCTTGATAAACAATTTAAAACAAACCTATCCAGCTGAAGCCTTCACAAACTTCTTGACTGTCCACTAGATTGAGCTTACTTGGGACATACTGCTGAAATTGAGACACTCCTTAAAATGGGGTCAAACACTTGATGGTTTACAACCATTGATTTACAACTAATGATTTAATTGCAACTGTGATTATGAAACAGCCTAATTTTCATCTTCTTCATTTTTTTCAGTAGCATTATTGTTATTGATCACTTTTAAGTTACTTCTCAATTTGAAGAGTGTGTTATTAGGGAGAGGGTCACCAATGTCAAGAATTTGTAACATACTGGACTAGAACATTCAAATTTGAAGATGTGCCACACAAGACATCCAAATAGATGCTCCAAAAAAATGATAATCTTGGTTACTTTGGTGTTGAGATATGTCAGTGATAATGCATTTATACAATCCTGGAGCTGAACCAAGTCAGGAGTGAAGACATTGGACATCCAACATTCACTATGCCCATGAGTATCCCTTAATGAATCCTGGCTCGCGATCACTATTGCGTGATTCAAGGTCTAGAAAATCCGGTGTAGATTAATCATATTTTGAATAGTAATAATCATCTGGCTCAACATCATCACCAGACAAATTTTTAACGTCAGAGATCCTCAAAATACTATAAAAGCAGTGTAAACTAATTTTTATCACATATAATGTTTACTTAAAATAGAAAATATTCAAATAATATAACAAATTTAAAATAAGTGCATCCTTGTCTGTGAGTATGGAGCAAGATAAAAAATGCACCCATGTTTTCACCATTAAGCATAAATTCAATTTGAATGTGATCCCATTGTCCTCCTAAGTATTAGTTGATTGATAGTGTGCTGCCTTTAGACTATCTCTAAAATAATTTAAACTACAAATGCTGTCGATTGCAGATAAAAAGCTTTCAACATAGGACCCTGATTTAGTTACTTACCATGCCTACCTTTGTTTGCTCTCTGTGTAAAAAAAAAAGAAAAAAAAAAAAGACATTCACTGATACCTGTGCTATTCTGCTTGTACACCATACAGCGGAGTTCATTAATCGTACCACTAGATGGCAGTCAAATACGCCATTTTTTTTCAACTTTACATACAACGGTTTTAAGTTAAGAGATAAAACATAAAGCACATTGAAGCCAAATTGTCTTTTTCCAAATGAAGACAAGTATTTCTTTTTGACACCAGTAAAGAAATTCCAAGAATAACAGTAAGCAATAACCATTTGGTGCAGATCCGTTATTTAAAAAGTGTTCGGACATTTCCCATCAAAGTTTTGTATGGAAAAGTATTTCAATAAGGACAGGAAACAGCAAGACTTATTTGTGCACTAGGGCTGTCCAATTAGCCAACAGCTAAGGTTTGAATATTCAAAATATAAATAGGTAAACATTTGAATATATTCTAACACAGGTTAACAATTCTGATTATTTATGTTTGTGTGCCCTTTTTAAAACATTATTATGGTAACGACAGTGGCAGCAGCCACAGCAAGAATAAAAACCAAAAGTAAAAAATCCTAGCAGTACTAGGCCAACTGTTATTTAAATAAAAGAGACATCCAAATCCAGCACAGTGCAACCTGTAAAAGGGAAGAATCTGCAGTTGTCTTGTCTTCCTACTAGAACTGATGGCTGAGTTAGCAAATATCTGTCAAGAGTGCGAGCCATAATATCAGCTTAAAGAAGAATAAAGCTTAAATCATGGCACCACAGCTTCTTACATAAATATATATACAGTCATGTTTCGCTTAATGACAACATATGGTTTTGAACAGAGCATGATTCCGTCATTAATCAGGTTGACATATGTTAAGGGGGTAGGGGCGTGCCTCTATGTCTGATGTAATTTTCACTATGCTGACTTTGGATACAAGACGGCACAACTGTGTCACTGCATTCCATGTGCAGTATACAGCGAAAACCTAGCTGCACACCAGCAGCATGCAAGGACACGCCTTTGTGTCATTTTTGTCAAAATGAAGTGTCAGGTATACACCTGACCAAATGTAACCTACTCTAAGCTAACCTAACATCAAGTAACCTAGCATTAGCATAATACATCATATAAAATTAATAATTAATGGAATACAGTAATAATAATACATTAACAATAATACCGTAATGACTGCTTATGACAGTGTTTCAACATTATTTCAATTTCATTTATTGTATCTCTATGGGGCAGCACGGTGGCGCAGTGATAGCGCTGCTGCCTCGCAGTAAGGGGACCTGGGTTCGCTTCCCGGGTTCTCCCCGTGTCTGCGTGGGTTTCTTCCAGGTACTCCAGTTTCCTCCCACAGTCCAAAGACATGCAGGTTAGGTGTATTGGCAATTCTAAATTGTCCCTAGTGTGTGCTTGGTTTGTGGATGTGTGTGCCCTGCGGTGGGCTGGGATTGGCTCCAGCACACCCCCATGACCCTCTGTTAGGATATAGGTTGGATAATGACTGACTGACTGAATCTCTATGAAAGCTCAGTTTTAAAGTGTGATTATACTGTACTTACTGTATACAGTTGTGCTCATAAGTCTACATACCCCGGCAGAATTTGTAAGGTGTGCACCACACTTTAAAGAAAAGATGACTGAAACACATTTTATTTACTTTTAGTGGAATCAAAATTAGACTATAAGGCATCACAGAATAGCACAACCACTAAATAAAACGTAATAAGGAAAATAATGAGATGGCCCCTGTTCATATGTTTGCATACCCTTAGTTCTTAACACTGTCTATTGCCCCCTTTAGCATCAATGATGGCATGCAGTCTTTTGTGATAGCTGTGGATGAGGCTCTTGAGTTTTCTCAGGTGGTAGAGCTGCACATTCCTCTTGGCAAAAAACCTCCAGGTCCCGTAAGTTCTTGTGTTGTCTTGCATGAACTGCATGTTTGAAATCTCCCCAAAGTGGCTCAATGATACTGAGGTCAGGGAATTGTGATGGCCACTCCAGCACCTTCACTTTTTTCTATTGTAGCCACTGAAGGGTCGACTTGGCCTTGTGTTTTGGATCATTGTCATTTTGGAAGATCCAAGTGGGCCCCGTGTGTAGCTCCCAGAAAGATTAATGCAAGTTATCCTCATAATATTTTCTGGCAACGTGCTGCATTCATCTTGCCATCAATTTTCACTAAGTTACCTATGCCACTATAGCTCACACACCCCCAGAACATCAGAGTTCTACTTCCATGCTTAACAGTAGGGATGGTGCACTTTTCGTCATGGCCCTTTCCAAACAAACTGCTTATAGTTGTGACCATAAAGTTCAATTTTGGTCTCAAGTTTTGAGGCTTGTCTAGATGCTGTTTGGCATATTGTAAGTGGGCTGTTTTGTGGCGTTAGTACAGTAAAGGATTTTTCTTGTAACTCCACCGTGCAGCCCATTTTTGTTCTAATACCTCCTTATTGTACATCTTGAAATAGCAACACCACTTGTTTACTGAGAAGCCTGTAATTTCAGCTGATGTGGCTTGTGGGTCTTTCTTGTCATCTTGACAAATAATCCTGGCAGTTGTAGCTGAAATCTTGGTTGGTCTACCTGACGTTTGCTTGGTAACAACTGAGTTCGAACACTACTGACAGTTATTTTCACTGGATATGTTTTTATACCCTTTTTCTGATTTATACAATTCAACAACCTTTTTTCACAGGTCCTTTGACAGATCTTTTGCTTTCCCCATGGCTCAATATCCAGCAAAGTCAGTGCAGATCTGAATAAATTTAAATCGACTATTTATACATAGACACTGATTACAATCAAAGAAGTTACAGGTGTGGACACTCTCCCTTAATTTGAACCTGTGTGTCAACTTGTGTGCATCTTACCAGCCCCAACATTCAAGGGTATATAAACTTTTGATCAGGCCTATTTGGGTAATTTCAATTATCGTTAGGATTTAAAAAGGGCACTCAATTATGAGATAATAAATTGCTTCGCTTGAGCACACTCCCTAATAAAAAGGAAAACTTTTCTGCATGATTACTTATATTTTCCAAACAATGGCTAATATTTCACACATTCTGCTAGGGTATGTAAACATTTGAGCACAACTGTATATATATTTTTTATATATATACTAGGGGGCTTTGCCCCCTGCTCGCTTCGCTTGCCAACCTCAGCAGCTGATCGAGCAAAGAGGAGGTAAAAAGAAAATGCATTTGTTTCTGCTGCTGCTGTGTGATCTGTATCTTGCGAAGTGCTTCGAACATTTAAAAGCCTGTACAGCAGCTGTCCTTTTGTCTCACTGCCTTGTCTCTCTTCTCCCCCAGACATCCTCTGCTCCTGTTGGGGGTTCAGCTTCCTGAGGCGCATCCCTATGAAGAGGAAGATTTTCTATTCTTTTAATTGAGAGACGGAACTGTCCCCTCTGACTACACACAGAGCTCGATTCAGTCCTGAAAGAGACTTATGTTTATTTGAAGTGTTTGAACAAATTATCTCTAACCTGCTCTGCATGTTTATTGCAACATTTTACTTTGTCATCTATTCTTTGTCTTTTATTTCCAGTCCCGGGCGTGGTTAAATCTCTTGGTACAAAGTGTTGTCTTGCAGGACGTGAAAGTATCTCTCTGAGAAAGTCACGTTTCTGCTCTCTCTCTATATCTATATATATATATCTATATATATCTATATATATATATATATCTATATATATCTATATATCTATATCTATATATATACAGTAATCCCTCCTCCATCGCGGGGGTTGCGTTCCAGAGCCACCCGCGAAATAAGAAAATCCGCGAAGTAGAAACCATATGTTTATATGGTTATTTTTATATTGTCATGCTTGGGTCGCAGATTTGCACAGAAACACAGGTGGTTGTAGAGAGACAGGAACGTTATTCAAACACTGCAAACAAACACTTGTCTCTTTTTCAAAAGTTTAAACTGTGCTCCATGACAAGACAGAGATGACAGTTCAGTCTCACAATTAAAAGAATGCAAACATATCTTCCTCTTCAAAGGAGCAAACAAATCAATAGGGCTGTTTGGCTTTTTAAGTATGCGAAGCACCGCGGCACAAAGCTGTTGAAGGTGGCAGCTCACACCCCCTCTGTCAGGAGCAGAGAGAGAGACAGATAAAAAAATCAATACGTGCCCTTCGTGCTTTTAAGTATGCGAAGCACCGTGCAGCATGTCCTTCACAAAGCAGCTGCACAGAAGGTAGCCAACGTGAAGATAATCTTTCAGCATTTTTAGACGAGCATCCGTATCGTCTAGGTGTGCGAACAGCCCCCCTGCTCAATCCCCCCACGTCAGGATCAGAAAAAGTCAGCGCAAGAGAGAGAGAGAGAGAGAGAGAGAGAGAGAAAAGTAAGCTGGGTAGCTTCTCAGCCATCTGCCAATAGTGTCCCTTGTATGAAATCAACTGGGCAAACCAACTGAGGAAGCATGTACCAGAAATTAAAAGACCCATTGTCCGCAGAAATCCGCGAACCAGCAAAAAATCCGCGATATATATTTAAATATGCTTACATATAAAATCCGTGATAGAGTGAAGCTGCGAAAGGCAAAGCGCGATATAGCGAGGGATCACTGTATATATATATATATACACACACACACACACACACACACACACACAGTGGAACCTCGAGATACAAGTTTAATTTGTTCCAGCAATGAGCTTGTATAGCGAATTTCTCGTATCTAGAACAAACTTCCCCATTGAAAATAATGGAAATCCAGTTAATCCGTTCCACGCCCCAAAAATATTAACATGAAAATCAATTTTCCTAACAAATAACACTGATAAATAATATATACTGTAGTCTACCTTTAATAAATAACACTGGTAAATAATATAACTGATTATTAAAAGAATCAAAACAGGTGTCCAAAGTGCAATAGAGCATTCAATAAATCTTTAAATAAATAATCCTTAAAACAGTTGTGAAGTGGAGGTTTAAAACACACAAGAATAACAATCCTTTAACACGAGGTTAAAACGTCAACAGGAAGCAGTCTTTAAAAAACAGAGGACAATCCCCGGTGCTTCTTCTCTGTTAGCGTCAGCGTCTCACCTGCTTCTCCCATGCGGGCTCTGCAACAGGCGAGACACTCTTAATGCAGCTGACCTTCTCTACACCGTCCTGCTTCAGCTGTTTGGCTCGCCTGTTCAGCTCACTGTTCAGCTACACGCGAGCCTGCACTCGCTCGCTCACCCGCACCGACTTTCTCCTACTACTGCTGCTGCTTCCTGTCTGCCTCCTCCTCCTGCAACCTCCGTTCTCTCTCCTCTCTTTTCTTTTACTTCTTCTCCTCCTTAACCAGCTCGCGCTTCTCTATATATGCAGGGAGGACATGGCAGCTGCAGCCCATCAGCCACAGGAACAATCATGGATGTGGGCAGTTTCCCACCTGTGCACTTAGGTGAGAAACGCCCACACTGCAGATCGCCCTGCGGCTCGCTACAGCTACCACGCCCCCTCGCTAAGCCACGAGCGATACCCACAGCCTGGCTTGTGGCTCGTTACGCGAGCCAATGCTCGTATTTAGATCTGAATTTTTCGCTCATACTTTCCTCGTATCTTGAATTTCTCGTATACAGAGGTGTTCGTATCTCGAGGTTCCATTGTATTTTTTTCTACTCTCTGTGCATCTATAAAGCATAAAGCACTTATGACCATGTTGCATGGATACTGCAACTTTCAAAAGAAAATGTGTTTGAAAGCACAGCCTTTTATCAGAACAGGATTCTCTATACATATAAAGTGATGTAGTCAGAAAGCAAGAACTAGGAATACTTATAACTACCTGTAATGCTTATATGACACCCGGACAAAATTGCCCATGATTGCTTAAATACTCTAAATGCAGTCGCGATTTTATTTTTCTCAAATGACGCAGCTTTTTGGTCTTTGAGACCAGAAGAGGTGAGGTCACCATCCACCTGTCTTTTAAGTAAATTGAGGCACTGTCAGTTTATTTGTGTCTCACTACTGAAGTAACTGAATGTACTAAATGTTGCATCATAATGATGTTTAACTGCTTATTCTTCATTGCAATTTTTATTTACTAGATATTTTCAAAGCAACTTAAATTCTGTAAAACAAGTCAGTGTTTACGGAAAGGTAACAAGTGATACAGAGAAAAACTTTGAAGCAAGTCACAAAATGTGTAGAATATAGTAAATTATAAAATAAATAAAAATTGTACTGGTGCAAAGTAAAATGTGCAGACTCCAAATTGGTAAGTTTGCAGCGCTTAAAGTCAGTTGTGTGCTGTAAGTAGGAGCCAGTGGTCAATGAAAAACAGATGGAACTAAAGTAAATGGAGTCATTACCACCTCTGTAGATACAGCAAAGCTGTAATAAAGGTGGGCTGAATACTTTTACTACACCTCTTTGTTTTAGATGTTTTGTGCCAAGAAAGTACCCATATGAGATGGAGACCCCATGAATGTGCATTGATGATTGGGACTTTAAATCATTAAAATATTAAAATTAAAAACAGAAGTATGACAGTTATTTTTAATTTACATTAAAGTGATCATCTTTGCATTAAACGACAGTCAGGGATCACACGTTCAAGAGTAAATCAGTACAGGATTGGAAGCAGAATGATACTTTATGTGCACCAGAGATGTATGTAGAAAAACAGCGCTTTTAATCAAAAGGGGAACAGTGGGATACACAAAACTGTCTCAAAATATGTTGTATATACTGATGAAGATAACAAGCTAATAATTCAACATTAAAAAGAAGCTGTTGTTAAAAACAAACACCTGCAAAATAGACAGATTTGCAAAGCTTGTCTGGAGGAACACAATGATGTTTGTTTTACCTTGCACAAATTTTGTCAAACAAGCCTTCTTTTATAATTGAACGTTAGCCTTTGCCTTCCAATAAGACCTTTTTCAAATTAAATTTGAATAGTAAAATCCAATCTGATGGCCATAGTGTGCACCACATTTTAGAGTGAAACCCTTTAGGATCATTTTCAAGTCACTGTCAAAACCACACCCTGTTCACTCTCCTTCTGTTTAATAAACACTTAGGTCAACCAAGAGCAGGGGGGTATTTTTCGTACGTGGATTACTCGTTTAGCCAGATGTAATTGTTGACGATTTGGCGTGATCCTGGATCTGTTTTGGTTTTTCGAAACTCTTGCTGGAAGTGTTGTCATAGCAACACATCCTAATCCTCAAACCTGCTCGGAGCAGGTTTGTTCTATGTAAACAAGGATTAGCTCACGCACTTAATCAATGTCCGTGCCTGGAATTCATTTAGACATGACTTCGCCGTTCATGAATGAGCGACCAATTGATATCGGTACACAAATTATAAGAAGAGAATTTCATATAGAGAGGGGTTTGCGCGATCAGCAAGATCCTTTATTGCTCCCGGAGGAAATTCTTTTCGAAAGATACCGCTTTAGCCGAGGGGGAATATTGTACCTCAAAAACGTATTAGGACCTTATATTCGAAGTCAAACTCTGCGAAGTCGGGCTCTCACAACCACACAGTATGCATTGCTTTGAGGTATTTTGCAAGCTGCACTTTTTTTTATATACTGTAGGCGATGTGGAAAATCTATCTAAAAGTGCAGTTTGCCAGGCAATTCGTAAAGTCTGTTTGGCTCTGAAATATTTCCTTTGGGTTTTCATAGTGTTTCCTGGACACCTGCGTGTGCAGACAAAAGAGGCGTTTCATGCCATTACAGGTAGGTAATACACAGGTAAAAACACCCACAGTTCCATAAAGAATCTCACAATCAGCCTAACATTCTCATTACCCAGGGTTTCCAAATGTGATTGGGGCACATGGGACTGATCACAGTGGAGTTTGATCAAACATTATTTGGAAAATGTACCTCTCGTTCTGATGAATAATCAGACACAGTGTCTTCATCAAATATTTGACCTTTGTCAATATCTTGTTGGTCAGACACAGGTTCTAGGGATATGACATTCCCTGCAACTGACCCCAAAACAAAGAGGGCTATATAGAACCTACCTATGGCACAAATTGAGGACAAACATATGCAATGACCATCCTTTACCTGAAATGAAGTGACCACTGCATCCTGCCACTGGTTCAGAGGAGGAGCTTCCCCCTGGAATGCCCTCAGAAACAGGGTGATGGGCATTTTTCTGGAGAGTCAACTCTTCTGCAGGGGTTAGGTCTGGACCACGTAGACCTCCACCTGTTTTTTGCTTGTCTGCCTTCTTATTAGCATTAAAATTAATGTTCTTTACATTATATATGATTCTTTATTCTTTTAGTGGTGAGGCAGCCTTCTGCTGTTATGCACTTAAAATCTGGAATAGCCTGCCAATAGGAATTCACCAGGCTAATACAGTGGAGCACTTTAAGAAACTGCTGAAAACACATTATTTTAACATGGCCTTCTCATAACTTCACTGTAATTTAATCCTGATACTCTGTATATCCAATTCATTATAATAACTATTCATGGTGGCTCTAAAATCTGTACTAACCCCTACTCTCTGTTCTGTTTCCTTTTCCGGTGTCCTTCTTGTGCCACCACCATCTACTCAAAGCACCGTGATGTTCCAACAGTGATGGATTAAAAAGCCAGAAGTCTGCATGACCACCATCATCAAGTCCTTCCGTGAGAACCCTAAATACAAAGAGGACTATTTCATTTATGTTAGGCAGAATGCCCAGAGGGGACTGGGCGGTCTCGTGGCCTGGAACCCCTGCAGATTTTTTTTTTTTTTTTTCTCCAGCCGTCTGGAGTTTTTTTTTTTGTTTTTTCTGTCCCCCCGTCCATCGGACCTTACTCTTTTTCTATGTTAACTAATGTTGTCTTATTTTCATTTCTTATTTTGTCCATTATTTTTCTTTTCTTCATTATGTAAAGCACTTTGAGCTACTTTTTTGTATAAAAATGTACTATACAAATAAATGCTGTTGTTGTTGCTGTTATGTCAACAATTCTTTAAATAGTTATATACCAATATTTACCAGTTTGAAGTATATTCTTGTACTTCACTTTAACCTGTTCCCGTGTTCTCCTTGTGCTCACGTTTGATCTGGAATTATGACATATTAAATAATAATTAATCTGACATATAGGAAATGAAACGCTGCTTTCAGTAAGTACAATGCACATGCGTTTAATTTGTCGGCCACTTTTTGCCAGCTGTCTTTTCTGGTTTTTTACTGCTTTTGCAGTGTTACCCCTTGTGCATATTAAATCTTGAAATTCTTCATGTCCTTCGAATAAAAGGTCTTGCTCCGCTTGTGTGAAAATAAAAAAATGCGCCAGTTCTTTCGTCATTTTGTTACAGCCTATCAAAGACTTGCTGATCATGTTTTCTAGACTCAATATATATATGGGCTTTTCACTCAGTGCGGGTGCACGCATTCATCTCAGATGATTAGATCCAGCTAGACTGATCTACCACGCAGCTGCGTTTGAAAAACCGACTGATCCCGGATGAGTTTCACTGGCATTAACTCATCCAAGATTAGGCATCTGATCTCGGATTATTTAAGCGAGATACGGAAAATACCCCCCAGGACTACTAGATTTCATAAAGGTGTTTATCTAGTTACCATGAGATGCATGAACTTAGAATCTACATTCTGTTTAAGAATGTTTTAATAAATTGGTTGCTTGAGGGCTCTTGAAGGATGATGATTAATGTTGCACTAAGGTTTTACATATTTGTATAAGGTTTAATAAATAAAATTCCATGCAACTCATGTTGCTACTTTTTTGTTAATAAAGATGACTAGGGGGTTTTGCCCCCTGCTCACTTCAATCGCCAACCCCCGTATTTGGTTTCCGGATACACACTTTTAAGATTGTTTTTTCTTTGAATTGTTGCTATTTCATTAGTTTCACTTTTATTTCAGAACTTCTGTAAAAACAATATTTGTAATCTTGCGAGTCCCAATATGCTGAATCTTTTTAATGAGGTCAGAATAGGTTTCTCTGTTTAGAATTTCAGCATAGACAAAACGATCTACATCATCAGCATTTAATAATTTTTTTTTTTACAAAGTAACAAAGTAAGTAGAGTTCTGCATTGGACTCCTGTCTGTAAAGTTGTGCTATTTTCCTCTCACAGTTCCAAAAGTACATGGGTTTACCAAGGTGATACCCCAGCTTTTGTCTAGGTTTTTGTACAAGGGCTAGACAGAACGTTTTTGACTCCTGGGGTAAATTTATGTTTTTAAATAAGCAGACAGATAAATACATATATATTAACAAAGTAACCAATAAATGCATGTGCGATAAACTCAGTTTTTGAAATTCTCAAGATTCTTTATTTGTCACATGCATAGTTATACAGGACAACACGCAGTGAAATGCACCCTGATCTGCTTATCAAAATCTGTGCAAAGTTAGAAGAATATCAGTTAGATTAACAAAAAGTCATAGATCGAAAGATAACAGTATAATAAATAAGTAAAATTATGTGAATAAAGTAGAATTAAGTGTTAAGGTGCAATAGTGTAGTAATTATTGTGCAAAACCAAAGTTAGACTGGTGCATAGTTAAATGAGGCAGTTTGTTTGTTTGAGCTACTGCGATCTTTACTTTTTTATATTTTCTAATTTTCCTACTTTCATATCCTTTAACTTTCTCCACATGTGTATAGCACCAACGTTATTTTTTTTTTTTGAGCCTTTCTAATTTCCCTGGTTTCATAGTCTCTAACCTGCTCTGCATGTGTTTAGCGCCAACGTCTGTAAACATCTCTATGACGTTCTACTTTGTCATTTTACTCACTGTCATTTATTTAAGAGCCGGATTGGACGTGCTTTTTTTTCAATTCCTCTAGTTCCGGGCTGATAATTACTTTCCTTATTTTCTGAATTTGCACCTCAATTATTCTTTTTTGCTCTTTTTTCTGTCCAACGCATTTGAGTCTCTTTTCTCAGCGCTTTTCTTTCTTCTTCGTTTAATCGTCGACGTTTCATTTCTACCCTATTCATTTCATTTCTACCGTATTGACCTTATATACTTTATATGCACCGAGAGCCCTGGAGCTGTGTGTGCTGTATGACTGCCTTTACACTACTGATTTGTTTTTTTTTTTTATATTGCTTGTAAGTAGGGTGTGTCTTGCAAGACTCTCATTCTATGTTCCCGTGAGACGCACCGTAGCAGGGTCTTTAAATTATCTTCGAGAAAAATCACGTATCGTAGACTATCAGGACAGGGGACAGGATTTCTTTCTATAATAGAGAGATATATACTTCTTGGATATATTCTTATTGCAATTGGTTATCAAAACATACCT
The DNA here is from genome assembly GCF_900747795.2 of Erpetoichthys calabaricus. Classification (NCBI taxonomy): domain Eukaryota; kingdom Metazoa; phylum Chordata; class Cladistia; order Polypteriformes; family Polypteridae; genus Erpetoichthys; species Erpetoichthys calabaricus. The sequence goes on along the minus strand of NC_041402.2, from coordinate 138,280,996 downwards.
ATATGAAAAAGAAAAATAATGTGTCAATACCAATTAAAATGTTTTTGATATTTGGTAAATATTTTGTAAATATTCGTATCTATATTTCATATCTCTCTCATAAAACTAAACTGGAGATTAGGAAAGTGTCAGAACTGATTACACAGATTTCCAGAATAGATCATAAATAGTCATTGCTGGCATAAGTAGATTCAAGCATACACAGTCTCTTATTTAGAAGATAGATTTTTACTTATTCTTGAGAGAACAAAGATAAATAAAAACTTCCTACTCATGTGTTACAAATTATAAATCAACTCTTCAACACAACTTTACCAAAACAGGTTTAGGAGTATCTGCTTTAGACCACTACCGTGATAAAACATGTGAAACAATTTGGTAATCAATCAAACGACAGCAAATCAGAGATGCATTATCCATACTGAAAATGTTTACAGCACAAAAGAAAAACATAATAGTATAATTTTTACTATTACCTGCATGGTACATCTCAGCAGGAGAAAGCGGGACATGATCAGTTATCAAGGCTATAGAGAAAAACAGAAACTTATATTAAGCATGTAACATATGATGTTACTTGTAAATAAAAATACAAAAAAAATCTTGAATACTTCTGATTATTAAATTGTTAATTTAGGAAAAAAAATTATATATATTTCACCATTTAAATTTGTTACCATTATAAATACTTAGTTAAAATTTCAAAGAATTTGGTATAATGTTGGCTTAAACAAAGGCAACCACCTCAGCTGAATGTATAATCAAGAGGACTAATAAACATTTATATTGTGAAAACTGCAAAAAGCGGAAGACATAATTTTGTTGATGAAACTGAAAAAAAAACAATATGAGAACATGACTGTTTTAAAAGTTGCAGCACTTTATTATTATTTTTAATCAAAGACAGAGGTATCACAATTTGTTTATTAGAACAATCTAGACAAGACCAGGCCATTCAGCCCAAAGCAGCTCACTAATCCTATCCACTTAATTCTTCTAAAATAACATCAAGTCTAGTTTTGAAAGTCCATAAAGTCTTACTGTCTACTTGGTAGTGTATTCCAAGTGACGGTGGTTCTGTGTGTAAAGAAAACATCCTAATGTTTGAACGAAATTTATCCTTAACAAGTTTGCAACTGCGTCCCCATGTTCTTGATGAGCTCATTTTAAAATAACAGTCTCTCTCAACTGTACTAATTCTCTTTGTAATTTTAAACACTTCAGTCATGCCACCTTTAATCTTCTTTTTCTTAAATCGAAAAGACTCAGCTTTTTTAATCTTTCTTCATAATTCATCACCGGTAGCCCTGGAATCAGCTTAGCCTCTCATCAACAGACTTCCTCTAGGGATGCTATTCCCTTTTTGCAGCCTGCTCACAGTACACCAGATGAAGCCTCACCAGTGCATTATAAAGTTTGAGCATAGCCTCCTTGAACTTATACTCTACACACCATGCTATATAACCTACCATTCTATTAGCCTTTTAATGGATTAAGAACACTATCTAGGAGTTGATAGTGTTGAGTGCACTACAACAATGAAATCCTTCTCATAAGGTGCACGATTGATTTTCAGACCTCCATTTGTGTATTCAAACCTAAGTTTTACTTTCTACTTGTAATACTTCACATTTACTGACATTAAATTATATTTGCCACAAATCTGCCCAAGCCTGTCTGCTGTCCAAGTCCTGCTGTAATGATTTCGCAGATTCTCGATTATCTGCCAATCCACCAAGCTTGGTATCATCTGCAAACTTAACGAGCTGTTACTTATATTCCAATCCAAATCATTTACAGTATTTATATTCAAAATAGCAGTGACACTAGCACGGACCCCTGTGGAACGCCACTTTCAACATCAGCCAATTCTACAAAGGTTCCTTGCATCATCACCCTCTAGTTTCTGTGTCTAAGCCAAATCTGCACCTATCTAAAAACATCACCCTGCATTCTCACTTCTTCTCGTTTGATGTGCAACCTCTCATGTGGCACCTCATCAAATGCTTTCTGAAGGTCATGTTAAATAATAACATATGCTCCACTTTGATCTTACCTTTTAGTTGCTTCCTTATAGAAATCCAGTATGTTAGTAAAACATGACCTCCCTCTTCTGAACCCATGTGGACTGTTCAGAAAAACTTATTACTGTACATGAGTTGCTCAATCTTAATTTTCCTGTGATGCATGTTAAGCTTACTGGCCAATAGCTGCTTGGATCTGTACAGTCACCCTTTTTATATAACGAAATAAAATTTGCCATTTTTCAGTCCTTCAGAATTTCCCAAGTGCACACTGATGTCCTAAAAATAATTATTTATATATCTTTATAAAGAGGCAAATTCAAAAATAACAGTGATAACATAATGTAATTACATGCATTAGTAGCATACATACATGTTTTAAATAACATTTACAATTTCCTGTAGATAAAAAAGGATCTGAATAGGTTTGTGGTAACTGAAATAGCTTTCATAGACACCAGATTCCAACTCAAGTGATGCAAAAACTGCATCAAATGGTATACTGTTAGTTATTAGTTGCGGAAGGTCTATGACTAATTGTAAGTCTTATTTCTCAAATATAAAAGTTTTGAAATAAATTACAAATGAAGAATCAAAAATCTATGGTATGTTGAAGTGAAAGTGAACTCACCTCCTCTTTTAATAACGTGTGTTTGGGATCAGTTTATCATTTAATGCAAAAACACAAAAAAATCCCAGAATTTATTCGAGATTCTTAACATTTTACCCACCTATATGAGTTCATCTACACAGAGTACTTGTGCTACTCTACATCTAAAAATGAGATGAAGTGTTTGCATGTAGAATAGTTGCAGTCTTGGCCAAGCGTTCTCAAAATGTTTGGCCACAATCCTCCATAGACTACTACCATTGGTTAATACCCCTAAAAACTGGAATGTATCTTAGTACCTTGTGGATAGCTGAACAACAGAAAAGAAATGTATAGTCCTGGTCTGTGATTTATGGATTTGAGAGCTGACACCTTCTACCAGCTTATCCCACTTTTACAAAGGTAAACTGTACACTCACAAATTATGTGAAAGATCCATTATACAGTTTTTATATTATACAATCTCTCTATTATAAAAAAAAATCTTTGGGAGGGAGACTACGGAGACGAGACATGATCTTCTCGGAAGACAATTTGAAGTCCCGCGAGAGACACATTAACTTGCTCCCAGCTCTTAAAACAACGACAAACAAAACACGCAGCTCGCCAGCAGCAGAAACCCAGCAGATGTTCCAACCACTTCTCCTTGCGTGCGTTCAGCCCCGCCCGCCCCCTAAACGACAACGCGAGCGGCAGAGACGCGAAGTGACAAAAGGACAGCTGCTGTACAGGCTTTAAAATGATCGACTGGCAGCACAACAGCAGCAGAAAGACAGCAGATGATCTGACGGCATCTCCTTAGTGTGCATTCAGCCGCACCCCCTTCACAACAAAGGCAGCATTATATGTCCTGCAAGAAAGAGATGTAACCACGCCCGGGCCCGAAAATAAAGGACAAGTATTGTTTTTACAAAAGTTTTAAAGTAAAAGTGAAAATAATGCATATGTTAACATTTCCCATGAAAATAACAATCTCTTTAAATTGTATATCCGGTAAACCAAACCCGGGGGTGGGCAAGCGAAGTGAGCAGGGGGCGGAGCCCCCTAGTACACACACAAAATAATGTGCAGAAAATGCTACCTTGCTATCTGAACTGGTCATCAATATATCATGTGAAAAAACTCAAACAATAATTGAAAATATTGTGTGATAAATGAACATCCATATAGGTATGAATAAACAGGCATATTGAGAAAAAAAGAAAATAAATAGCTCAACATTAAGACGTACATGATACAAACTAAAGAACAATAGACTCACGAGTTGTTAGACATCACTAAACACTTTGCCTCTTCTCTATCATCTGGCTGCTTGCTATGAAAGTTCTGGGTCAAAAGTGTCACTGAGCAATACACACCTTTTACACCCTCTGAAGAAGACAGCCTAGGAAGATGGGAGCTTACTTGAGAAGCCCCCTGTACGGTTCCCTCTTTTTCTGTAGCAGTACTTCCACAGGCTAATGGTGGAGGACATAATTGGTTGTTGCTTGATTGAAGTCCCACACCTTCTGGAGTCCCATTGCTGTCATCAGTGTCATCCCATTCAATGTTCAGGGATTCCAAATTAGGATGCTCTTTGACAAGCACAGAGTCCAGATCGCCTTCAGAGTCCAGCTCACTGTCCTCCTCCTTGATGTGCACAGGACCAAGTTCAGAGACATCCTGAGCATAATTAAGTGCCTCCACATTCATCCCTTTGACTGGAACTCTCTTGGGCCTCTGGTCAAATTGTTTAAAAGCTGTTTTATCTTCAACCTCTAAAAGAAACAAAATAAAATTATTGTCTTAAAATGTACTATGAGAAGCAACAAATACCTAACAATTAAGGTAGAATAAATAGCTGTTTGATAAAAGTGATTAGGAGAACCACCTGTAACATTTTATGTAACTCTATTTACCAAGCTAATAAATGCTTAACAATGTTCAGCATGAAAGGTTTATCAAAACAATTTTTAAACTTAGGGTAACAGGTAGGTGGTGAACCTACATATTCACACTAGGTCAGTACCTAATAAGCAAACTTCATAAAGGCAGTGCCTAGGCCAGGATTCAAACCCAAAACACTGGAACGGCAAGACAAAAGCAATAACCAATAAGCCACCCTCTGCAGGTTTCATTATGATTAATCTGTTTAGCATTATTACAGAAATGGGCATCAAGACTCCACCAATACAACTTGGTGGTCTTGAAAATCAGGCTCTGAAAATAATGCACCTTGAAAATGTTTAGCAATGTACAGTCGTTCTGAGTCAAGACACTGCTGAATCTGGACTTGAGTGTCACAATTGTTAGATGAGAAAATGTTTAATGCCTCATTTAGTGCCCAGCATGTATGTGGCGAAACAACCCAAACTTCTAAAGACCAGTGTACAAACTATATGCAGAAGAATGTATCTGTATAACCGGAAAGAACCAGGACATCATTTTCAATCAAAATCAAACTATTTTACAATTAAAGCAGTGTCAATTAAAAAGAAAAAAAAATAATTAACGGGTGACCTTTTTTGCCCAAGGAAAATGTAACCGAATGAAGATTTAATAGCGAAACGTTATTTAATTTTAATTTTATTTTTCGGAAGAGGGGTTGATTTAGGTGGTACGATATTAGAGTAAAAATTTCTTTCAGGATTAGTATTATGACGGTATTTATCTTTGTAGTAAAGACACTAAATAATTGTTAATGTTAACTCCAAGATGATCTCAGTTTTTAAATTACCTTTACCCCATTACCTTTCTCAGTTTGGTTCCAAGAAAGTACACCTGGCTCATCCAGTCCAACTCGATCGTGGAAAGAAACGTGCAGTTCACTGTTCGCTTTGTTTGCATTTTCTTGAAATAAAGCTGTCACATCAGCCGCGTCGTTCAGGACACTGAGATCCGATCGACCCTCCAGAATGTCTATATTCCCCAGAGCAGAACCAGACTTCGGACAGTTGCTTCCATTGCCATTTCCAGCAAAATCTGGGCATCCCTCGATGTTAGACTGCACCTCCTCTTTGGGTCGAAGTGGAAACAGCAGCTCAGAGGTTCCATCCAGCTTCCCGAGAAAGTGGCCGAGGAAGGGATCATCAGAGACAGGTTTTTGTTGTGCACTTGCACTGGATTTGGCCATCTTATGGTATGCCAGGTCCATGTACTTGCGCATGGCTTTGAGCTCACGCTCAGATGCGTCCAGTCGCAACCTCAAGTTCAAATTTTCCCTCTGCTTGGCTGCCGCGTCCTTCTGAAAATCTGCCAGCTTGCCATGCATAAGTTTGGCTAACTCATAAACCACCGTGTCCACCGCCATTTTCACGGCCTGCTCCACAGTCGGGGCCAATTCTTCTCTGAAGGACGCGGACATTAGGGCTTCCATCCTCTTGACTCAGTTACCGAAGCAATTGCGGTAATTAACACCCTCTACAGATGAACACTGCACACTGTGATTCATTTGAATTGCACTCGTTCGATTTGGCTACTGTCGCCTGTCGTCTACCTTAATGCAAATTAACACAGGAAACAATAACAAAATATATATTTGTGCAGCTAAAGCCACGAGCAAGACATTGGACTAGTCCTTAAATGGTACTCCGATTTAATCCTTTCATTGGCATGTATAAAATTCAAGCGAATTCCAATGGGTACCTTATAACATCTTTCTGTGCTGCAAACATGCAGACTGACTGACAGCTAACAAGCAAAACAACCTAAACGACCCGGATGTGCAACTGAATCACTTCCTCCGCTGCCTTATTGCTGATTACTTGACGCTTGGCGTGAAATGCACATTTACAGATAGAGAACTAATTTCCAATATATGGCCTTAGAGAACTCATTTCCAATATATGGCCTATTCATCCGAATAAATAAATAAATAAGCAAATAAATAAATAAAAGAAAATGCGTAGTCTGCTTGCGTCGATATTTCTGGTTTGGCTAGTTATAGAAATGTTTTAAAAAATCAGCGAAAAATTGTAATACAGTAACTGAAAAATAATAAGTATTATTAGAATAATTTACATTGTTTTTATATACATCGTCATACTATAAGAACGCAGATTTTTTAATCAATCGGACTATTTTGTAACTAAGTCAAGGTAGATTGCGAAACTGGTGCATAAACGATTACACTGACATCGCCTCAAACTGAGGAGAGGGTGTCTCTTATTCTGAAGCTAGGCTGTATAGATAAAGATACAGAAAGGGACCAACCTGGGACATCCGAGGCAGGGTATGCATGCAGAATTCAGCACTCACTCATGTGACAATTTAGAGAAAACTTTAAAACTAAACATGCGTATTAAAGGGTAAGTTCAGTATTTTTCAAGGTGAAATTATTTCTTCACAATCATGGAATATATTCATTTGCCACATAAAATTGTGTTATAAAGTAAGTGTTATTTATACATTTTAAAAATAGTTTGTCCGTTATTGCAGCTTACAATGGGACTGTATGGAATCCTGTATCCTTACGTGATAGAAAAAGCCTTTAAACTTACCAAATATATCCACTTTGAAGCAGAACATGTTTCAGTTTAAGAAAACATGCCTTCCAGCCACTGTCAAAAACCTGACACTATTCCAGTGTGATGTTGAGGTGTCATCCGTCGCTCTCTGGTCTCAATCCAGGTGATTGATTTGTGGTGTGGTGGATGTGGTAATGCGCTATCAGCACATGCACCCAATCTTGTCCTCCTTCTCCTCCTTGTGATAAAAGAAAGAAATTAGGAATAATCCTTTCATTGCAGATTCTTGGTCCTGTTTTCTTTAGGTAAGGATACATTTCTTGTTCATTTGTGTGCTTGTAGTGGCCGTAGAGTTATTACAACGTAACGCTGAACACCCATTACAATATGTTTAGTCAACTAAATGTATAAAATAGAATGTCTGTCAGTATGTTCCCTGTACAATCCTACACCCTTTGACATATCTGGACCAAATTTTGCATAGGTGCTTTCTAGCATCATACAGAGAAGATATACTACAATACTTTGCAGCACAAAATTTTGAGGTCCCATTGGGTTTTTTCCCTGTGTACTGCAGTTTGCACTCCAGTGCCACCAGCAGGGTCAAAGCAAGTGAAACATCCAACACACTAAGTTGATCAAGAGTGGAAGTGCAGCATGACACATAGGGGAATCAAAGGATTGTCATTTATCTCCTGCTTTGTTGACTGTTTCATAATTTAAGCACTATGAACCGTCCATCTTGAGATGAGAGGATGAATCAGACATGATGACATTCAAGGTTACAATCTAGCATGGAGTTACCGCAATTCTGGAATCCAATTGGACCCAAGAAGAACAAATTCTCAAATTATGAGAGCAGAAACATTAATAGAGAGGAGTGTCGATGACGTACAGGACAGCTAGCAATAACAACAGAACCACTATTTTAAAAATACACAAACCTTAGCTTTCTTTAATTAACCCATTCTACAAATATACCCAGGCAACACTGGGTACTTTGGCTAGTTTTTCTTAGGCCATGAATCAAGATGCATAGCGAGTGTCAGCATAGTTAAAACAGCATGTAGGGTTTTCATTTTGTCTTGATCATGATAAATCTGAACTGAAGTGATTACACTGCATTCTATTTTTAATAAAAGCCTATGATTTTTTAAAGAGCTAAGTCACTTTTGCCATGTTGTGTCTTGCACACACACAATAAAAAAAAAACCTTCAGAAAAAGATGGAGCATTTGATAGAGTAGATTGAAGCACCTCAAACAAATAATCAATTTTTGTAATGCACGATGAGTTGCTTTAGTAATCAAAGAAATGAGCACAATGTTTTTGAGTGAATAAATACATTGACCCTGATGAAATTCAATTTATAAATATATGCAGACTCTATGTGAAACCCGGCGTTGTGAGGGAGGAACGACAGCCCACTCTGCCTATGTTAAAACATCTGTAACGAGCTTAGTAAACTAAACTTTAGAGGTGAATTGGCATTGTTAAATTTGCCCTATGTTGTGTGTCTATGTTCGCTCTGTGATGGTATTGTGCCCATATAGGAGATTGTTCCTGCCTTGTGTCTGATGCTTGCTGTGATAGGCTCCAGTTGGTCCATGACTATTCTGGATAAACAGGTTAGAAATGTGGATGGATGGATGGATGTGTGCGGGGCTTAAAGTAGGGCAGTATGTACCGATATGCCATACTGATTTTCTCCCATTCATGCACTGGATGTACTGTATGCCTACGATGTCTATTTAGTTTTTATATCTTCATTGCTTGCAACACAAGCTTAATATTCTCTCACTGAAGTCAATGCATGCTTTATCAGTCCAGCTGGAGCAGGCAGTATCTTCTATGTAGTGAAAGAATATATATGATGATAAGTGATATATTCCATTATAATTTTCAAAGCTGTCTGTAGGGAGAGCAAGCATACCAGAGAGTAAGACGAATAGGGAAATTGTCAAAGACAACCTTTTGAAATGGCTAAATCTGGAACAATGGTTTGCTTTTATCTTTCTTAAAATGACATGGATATGCTATTTTGCAATATGTATGTAATCTCTCAAAATATGGATCGATACTGAATAATGGTTTTGGCTAGAAAAATTAGTGTATTTGGTAAGGTTTAAGGGTTTTTCTATCATGTATGGACACAGAGATCCATAGAGCCCCATTGTAAGACTGAAGAACAAACTATTTTTAAAATTTATAAAAAACACTTCACTTGAAAAATATTGAAGTCATCCTTTAATAAGTATAACAGTTTGCCCACAGTCAATTATGGTTACAGTCACAGGGGGAACACACAAACTAGACACAGACATTAATTTGTCTGGGAACTGAACCAAGGCCTTTGAGCTGTGAGTGTCAGACTCTTGTTTGGCCAGTCTCCACTTTGACAGGGTGACATATTTGCTGTTTTATTTTTAATGACTGGAGACATTAAATTGTGTCAACATATGGTTATCAGAATATTTTATTTTTAAAAATATTTTTCAGGTCTTCATTACTTGGTTAGTGACCAGATATATACACATTATTAAAGTGAGATGTCACCATTGCCTTTCATAAACTATTACAACCCTCTTCCTTATAGTTTAATGTTCTGGGCATTCAGCAGAGCTTTCAATTGACTTTTGTAGTTAAAATCACAGTTGAGATACAGCTAAAGGATGCTGCACAAGTACACCTAAATATTCTCATACAATTTACAAACCTGAACCTGTTTATTTTAGTTTGCAATCCTTTATGAAATATGTTCACTGTTCGCTTTGTTTGCATTACCAGCATTTGAAGTGGCTGATTCTTGTACTCACTGCTTTCAGTTTCATACTTCTTTAAGCTTAACAAGTTGTGGCCTGAACATGGATGGATAGGTAGTGACACTTTAATCCTTACTCCATCAATGATCATACACCATATCGTCATTTCTAGAAACATTTTACATTAAGCTGTTGTCACAGATGGCTGGGGTCCTTATCCGGCCAGGACGCCTCTTCACTGAGAGGACCGGGGGAGCAAGCGTGGCCTGAACAGTTCCTCCCCCGGGATGCTAGGTGACAGCCCCCATGGGTTGCAGTGGTGCCTCGGACTCCCGCAGGGCTTTGTGGGAGATGGAGTTGGATACAGCCCTGTTGGGATCCCGGGGTGCTGCCAGGGGGTGCTACAGCTGCTGCTGAGCCTTGGAGAGCAGCTCTTTCACCATACCCGGAACTGCTTCCAGAATTAGGTCAACGAGCAACTGGAGCACTTCCGGGTGCCTTATAAAAGGAGCCAGCAGCCACTACTCAGTGAGCCAGAGTGGTTGTAGCGGGTCCACAGCTCAAGTCAATAAGGCCACTTTTTAAATAAATAGTTGCCGCACTTGCGGCTTAGTGAGGGAGCGTGGTAGTGCAGCTGGAACAGGTTCCCTGGTGAATTTGTGATGCGGGTGGTCCTTGCTTAAGTGCACAGGTGAGGAGTTGTCCGCATCCGTAATTGATGCCGGGAGCTGCTGATTGCCACACTTCGCGTCACGGCTAGGGGAAAGGAGAATGAACGGAGGTTATAGGAGAAGAAGAAGGCAGGAAGGAGAAAGCCAGTGCAGGAGAGCGAGTGAGCACAGGCTAGCGCTGATTACAGGCAGCGGGGAGAGGTGAGTCCGAGTGGGATGTTTGGCCAGCACCCGAGGGCTGACTGTAGTGGTCACTCCTGCTGAGCGCTTGTTTAGAACAGGAGTGACCTGGAGAAGGTTGGCTCGCCGCAGCGAAGGCAGCGGGAGTTGGGGACTTGGGAAGTGGAAGAAGCCCCAGCGTGAGCGTCCTGGTCGCTAGGGAGCCCAAGTCTCGGACTGGGTGAACAGAACTGGAGCCAGGGATTGGAAAGGCCACCAGACCAGCACAGTGAAGAAGTTCAGCTGCATGCAGGGTGACTCCCCTGGTGCATAGCCTGGATGGGAGAAGAAGGGGAGTCACCAGTAGAAAGAAGGCATCGGGCTTTGTTTTTTAAAGGACGGCTTCCAGCCATTGTTTTAATCTTGTTGTTTTTAAAGGGTTTTTTTCTATCGTGTTTTAACCTCCACCTTTCATTTGTTTTTATTGGATTATTTATTTGAAGATTTAAGAGGCATTGAACTATTAATTTGGACATTGTTTGGTTTTGTTGATTTTTTTTGCACCATCTCCTTGCCTCATTGTTGTGCCTCACTGTCCAGCTCATCGGTGACATTACCGACGGTGTAGGGTCCAAGGGCTCCCAGAAGGAAGATGGGAACGTGGAGCAGAACCCACATCGTCACACAGAGTCAGGAGATAAAGCTTGCCGGGAGGAATGGAGGAGAAAGAAAATAGAGAAGGAAGAGTATTGTGCAGTGTTCTGTGTATTGGGACTGTGTTGTGCCTGTAGGAAACGAAGAAGTCATTTTCCATGAGGTGAAGAAAATAAAACCATTTGTGTTTTATCAGTGTGCCTCCTGTGTCTCTCTGGCATAGCGTCATTGTCACACTGTTAATTTTGTAAAATTCCATAACAGCTTCTGAATTTCTGTACAGCAGATTTTTGGAAGGCTGGTATTTCACTTTGATTGTAGTTATTTCCTCATCAGATGTGATGCTGTTTCCTGTATCCATTTTTTGAATCATGAACTGTTTATTCTCCGTATTCTCTGCCCTCATTATATTTAAATGCAGGTAGAAAGGTGGTGTTGAAGTGTGATGCATGTTTCTTCTAAGCTGTACGAAGGTCCTTACACATGGAAAAATATGCATTTCTTACAAATTTGGACATGAATTTCCAGCTTTTCTATGGTGTAGGGTTCTGTTATTTGTTAGTGGGAAGTGGTCTGCTGCTGAGAAGCAAAGATGTATCTTGATAAGACTGCATTCAGTTAGGAATGTCTTGAAATTAGAAACATACTACTGCATTTGATATACTGTATGTATGCTAGTTATAATGATATATGGTAAGTGAGTGAACCATTTCAGTTCACACAGGGCCAAATTGTGATCTATAGCTTTTTGCAATTATCCGATTTTAAGTCTATATGGCTCCGTCATTAGCACTGCTGCCAAATCACTCCATGATGCTGGATTTCAGTCCCAGTCAGTATCTTTGTGAAGTTTGCATCTTCTTGTGTCTGTGCAGGTTTTTCTTAGGATCCTGGGCTTTTCCTCTTGTATTCCAAAGAAGAGCTTGTTAGTTGACCTGGCTACTCAACTCTAAACTGAGATCTGTTCAAGTTAGATTTTTTTTTTGCATGTGAGTGCCTTATCCTGGGTTTATTAAAATTACATTACAAAATCATCTTATGTGACAGATTTAGACTGAGTAGCTTATTAATAAAGTTGTGTTTTATTTTTTTTCCCTGGATAGGCCTCCCACTCCCTGCAGAATATCAGGATTCAGAAAATGAATGGGTGGATGTGTTCAATGCCTTCCTCATTTCCATAGACCAGGTATGATAATCGATACAGGGTGATCAGTCAGGTTTGTCCTAAAATCAGTGATGGGGTTATCACAAGTACTACATGTATTCTTTTCATCACTGGTAATTTTCTTCATCTTCTAAACTCTGTGGTGAGTCCCAAGACAGAAATCAAGTAATGTGATATGGAGTTTTGATCCAACAGTGCTTTTCCAAGATTACAAAAGTTACCAGAGGAGTAAATGAAAGTTTACTTCTTCTTTTCTTAAAAAGTCTCTTTCAGTTTCAGTTTTCCAATTCTCATTTTTACAGTTCTTTAAGAAGTAATCAGATGAGAAGTGTATGACTATCTGAGCAGTTGTTAACTGAAGTTCAGTTTTATGGGTTGAACTAATCATGTCTATTTACTGTAAAGTACAATTGTCAGATGTAAGAAGAATGCAAAAGTAAAAATGAGTTACAGATTGAAAATAGCTTGCCTTAATGCAAGAAGTATTGTGAGTTTTATGTGGCAGAGCATAATTACGATATTATAGCAATAACAGAAACCTGGCTAAATAAAAAATAGTGGGATGAGTATTACACAGAGGCATACACATTTTTTAGGAAGGATAGACAGAAGGAGGTGGGGTTGCTGTTTATGTCATACAGAGTTTAAACACAAGTCATCTTAAATTGAATGATGAGCACCATTTTAGTGAAGACATGTGGCTTAATCTGGAAAGCATTAGGGAAAGAGGTTTTATTTTAGGAGTGTGTTTTAGACTGTCCAATGAAGACCGTAATTTTATTGTGCATATTTTTAGTAATGTTAAAAAGCCAAATTTACAGGGGGACATTACAGTCATGGGGGGGGGCTTTAACTAAAAAAATGTTAAGCAGGATAACTTGGCATATAGCAGAGCAGAAGAACAAGAGATTTTGGAAGTAATTAGTAGCTGTTTTTAACACAGTATGTTAAAGAACCAATGTGGGGGGAAGCCTGTCTAGATTTAGTATTTTGTAATAATCGGAATTGAATTGAGAATGTAGAGGTGATTGAACCACTAGGGTCAAGTGGCCATAATATAATACAATTCTCAGTGTATTGAAAGAGTGTACATGCAAAGACTAAAATTGTTAAGTTTAACTTTGCTAGGACAATTTTTAAGCAGATGCGTCAAACTCTATGGAGAATAGACTGGGATAAGCTTTTAAGTGCAGAGATAATCGAGGAGCAGTGGAACGGGTTTAAAAACATTTTACATATGATGCAAGACAGGCACATACCTAAATTTCAAATCAGTAGGAAATTAAAAAAACAAACTCCACAGTGGGTTAATAAAGAGTTGAAAAAGAAGCTGCAAAGAAAAAAACAGCTGTATAAGGTGTCTAAGATTAATAATTCCAATGTGAATCGTAGGGCATATGAGAACATGAGTGCCACCATTAAGAAGGATATTATGGAGGCTAAAAGGCAGTTAGAGAGGAATATTGCAGATAAGGCAAAATATGACCCAAAGAGATTCTTTCAGTATTTTAGTAGTAAAAGAACAGTCAAGGAGGAGGGGAAGTGCATGAGGAATAGTAAAGGGGAATTAAAAAATACAGAAAGTGAAATAGCGGATGCTCTAATGTGAGAAAGTGGATAACCTCCCAGTGGTGAAATTGACTACAAAGGAGGTACGGAGTGTATTTGAAAATTGTAGACAGAGAAGTACTACTTAGATTAAATAGGGTGAAATCAAACAGCTCAGTAGAACCAGATAATATTTACCCTTGAGTTCTGAAGGAGTTTAGCGAATGCATATATAAACACTTGAAACATATTTTTTTGAAGTCACTGTACACTGTTGAAATTCCGAAGGACTGCAAAATGGCCAGTATTATCCATTATATAAAAAGGGTGACCGGGCAGGTACAAGCAGCTATAGGCCAGTAAGCTTAATGTGCATCACAAGTGAAATAATGTAAGGAATTATTAAGGGCAAGATTGAGCAACATATGACAAGAAACAGGAGTTTTACTGAACAGTCACCATGGGTTCAGAAGAAGGAAGTCATGTTTTACCAACATGCTGGATTTCTATGATGTAGCAACAAAATGGTATGATCAAAGTGAGGCATTTGACATTATTTATCTTGACTTTCAGAACTGATTTGATAAGGTACCATATGAGAGGTTGAGCATCAAACTAAAACAAGTGGGAGTTCAAGGTGATGTTTGTAGATGGATGGTTAGGTGGATTGGTGATTCTGAATTGGCCCTAGTGTGTGCTTGGTGTGTGGGTGTGTTTGTGTGTGTCCTGTGGTGGGTTGGCACCCTACCCGGGATTGGTTCCCTGCCTTGTGCCCTGTGTTGGCTGGGATTGGCTCCAGCAGACCCCCGTGACCCTGTGTTCAGATTCAGCGGGTTGGAAAATGGATGGATGGAGGTCTGAAAATCGAAAGTACAGCTTATGAAAAGGATTTAGGAATTGCAGTAGACTTAATACTATCAACTTTCAGACAGTGTTCAGCAGCAATTAAAAAGGCTAAACGGAATGTTAGGTAATATAGCATGATGTGTGGAGTACACATCCAAGGAGGTTATGCTCAAGCTTTGTAATGCACTGGTGTGGTCTCGTCTGGAGTATTGTGTACAGTTTTGATCTCCAGGCTACAAAAAGGATGTAGCATGGAAAATGTCCAGAAAATAACAACTAGGCTGATTCCAGGCCACAGGTGATGAATTATGAAGAAAGATTAAGAGAGATGAGCCTTTTTAGTTTAAGTAATAGGAGATCAAGAGGAGACATAATTAAAGTTTTTAAAATTATTAAGGGAATTAGTACGGTGGATTGAAACTGCTATTTTAAAATGAGTTCATCAAGAACAAGGTGGCACAGTTGGAAACTTATTAAGGGTATATTTCACACAAACAGGAAACTTTTCGTTACACAGGGAACCATATACACATGAAATTAGCTTCCAAGTAGTGTGTGAGATAGATGGACTTAGGGACTTCAAAATTTGACTTGATGTTATTTTAGAAGAATTAAGTGGATAGGACTGGCGAGCTTTGTTGGGCTGAATGACCTGTTCTTGTCTAGATTGTTCTAATGTTCTCATGTCTAGGGTTCCACTATTTTGTCACAAGGTAATTTGTTCCATTGGTGAGACTGAAACAACTTGATTCATACAAATGTGGACCTTAAAGACATTTTGGAAGGGTCCTAGAAAATGTAAAGATACAATACAGAGCTAACCATGTATTTATTAGTTCAAAAGACTCATACTTGTCATTAGGAAGGTCGATCTCAGACATTATGAGCTGTGTTCCTTTGCTTGTGCCTAAATTAGACCATGTAACTTTATGGCTCCAGAGGGAATATGCACACAGTGACTACTGGGTTTTAGTGGACGAAAAGGAAAATGGACAGAGATTCAAAGCGTCTTTGGTGGAGGCAAATGCAAATAATCAGTTAACACATGAGACACCTTTTAATTAGAGATAAGAGGGCCTTCTGACTGCTGTTCTGTTGCATTTTATTTCTTTTTTTTTCTAGAAACACAGTCCTTCCGTAGTACAAATTTTGTTTTATGTCAGCTGTGATTCATTTCTTCTGTATTCTTCAAGCGTAGTCAATGAAGTGAGGAAGGTTTATAGAGATTGTGTGAAATCATGGTGCCCATGAGAGGCATGTATTCCCATGGAACTCAATTGTGTAACACTTTAAGGTGCTGGTTTTAGTTTTAGTGATGTGGCTTGGTACAGACCTTTAAAGAATAAAATACAGATTTTAAAATAATTCAAGTCTCAAATAAATTATTTTTTTAATTGCTGCATAAATGTAATCGACTTGACCCAAATCACTGTTTTTATGCTACCTCTTTCTGTTTTATGTAGTTTATTTCAACACAGCAGCAAATGAGGGTGCAGATAGCAGGTTGTCATGTTGGAAATTATACCTTGTGGCAGGTGGCCGGGGCCCTTGCCTGGCTGGGGTGTATCTATGATGGAAGCACTGGCGGAGAGGACATATACTGGGCCACAGTATATACCCTGGAGCCACAGTCAGGAGGGGGAGGTGGATGAAGCTTGCTGGGAGAGGAGTGGAGGCGGCAGAAAAAGAGAGAAAGAGAGAGAAGAAAGGACTGTGTTTGGTTTTCTTGTGCTTTATTGTACTGTGCTCTGTAGTGGGGAGCAAAAAGAAAGTGCTGCCCCACTTGGAATAAAAGGTGTGTGTTGGACAGTATTTGCATCTGCCTGTCAGGTAGGGTGGCTGGTACGCCCCCTGGGCATCACAACCTATACAAGTGTGAATGTGCATTTTTGCTGAGTGACTCTGTCATTGAAAATTCTCTTATAAATGTTAGTTTTAACACCATTAAAACAACAAGAGGGAAATTAGACATACAGCAGTTGTGCATTTTTCAAACATTTTAAATGAGAAATGAAAGGAGCTGCAATTTTATTGATGCAATATACATTTAAATGTTTTAATGTTAAATAACCAAAAATAGGCCTCTCAAGTGCCATTTTCAAAGGACATCCTAAGCTAATATTCCCAAGTGACAAGTGTCTTAAAAGTAATCAACAAATAAAGCATACGTGGCTTAGATACTTGACCATATGACACAGTCCCTGGCAAAGGTTTTATGGAATATTATAGTAATCCTGCAAGATTCATGGAATGTAATACTTCAGAAGAGGGTAGGTAAGATTTATGTTGTTTCACAGCAGGATTAAACCTTCAGGATGAGAGCAGAACTGTTATTAACAAATTAGTCCCACACAGCTCTCTACTGTGCACTTAACTTTACCTCTGTCTCTTCTCCCATACCTTACCAGTGAACATTACCCTAGTCATTCTTCCCACTAGCATTTTCGTAAGTTTTTCTAGCTGCAGATGTTTTCAAACAGGTTTCTGGCCACCTTGAACCTCTCATATCTTTTATTTAAGTGGCTTTTTACCCTTAATAGTCATGGTTGTATTCTTGCTATGTTGTCATCATAGGTTTCTTCACACTTAACCTATTTTTCTTTTGAACTTGATGTCTTACAGTTTTTCATAACACTTGTTATTGCTTATTAATTTTTTTTCCTAACTATATGCTTTTTTCTTTCTTGACCATGTCCACCTCAAACTTTGGTGGTCAGTCTCAATAATATCAAGAAATCCTTTAATAATTAAGAGCTTTGTGGATCATGACCAAGCCTCTCTTTTAAATAATAGTCAGTGTCAAATAAGAGGTTAAAGGTTGTTTTAGGCAACTCAGCATGCAATGGTGTAAGATAAAGAATGGGCACATATTAACGAGTCTAGGAATCAGAGGTGAGAGAGACACCATCAAAACAGAAAAAGCATCTGTAAATTATTAATAAAACTAAGCAACCCAGGGGCTAGGCAGAAACACAATGAAAAACATGCACATCGTAAGGCCAAGCTAAAAAGGCCAATAAGGAAAAACATGAGCAAAATCATTAGGCACAATATGTATCAAGGATAAAAAAAACAAATCAGGAATACTGACACTAGGTAAAAGCACTGAAACAAGTGACAGGAGAAACTCAATAGATGAGGAAAGATTAAAGTTCAGGAGCCTGTTTAATTACACCAGCAGGCATGCAAAAGTGCTTCAAGTAACTAACATTTACCAAGCAACTTGTAGAAAGAAGTGTGATTAGAAGAAAATCCCTTTTTGAAGATGTAATCATAGGTATAGAAAAGGGTATAATGCTTTTATAAAGGTATTGTCAAGGCGAAAATTATCACCAGAAGGCTTTTTACCTGAAATAAAGGCTATTAGGAGTCTCGGGATAGGCAAACAGTATCTATAATTTTATTGCAATAAAATAACTATAATAATAACAAGGACTCAACCCAATACGGCCAAATTGAGCTGAGCCCCGAACAGTTCAAAACCCAAAACTTATAAATCATCTCTTATCACTCATTTGCTCATTTATGAGCACACTTATGCTCATTTTCTCTGACTCCCCTCTACTCCTGTCCGGCCGATACCTTGACTTCCCATGGGAACCCTCATTATCTCCTGACTTCACCCTGCAGCTGGCCCCTGGTACTTTCACTGTCTATTGTTCATTTCTAGTTTCTGTTTTTGCTTGTTTCTTTCACTGGCCAAGGCTTTGATTCCATATATGGGTTTCCTCTTGTCATTTCCTTTCTTGGCTGGCATGCTAGTTTATACTTGGTGGCTCAACGCTAAGCTTTAATTTAAAAAGAAATATGGCATGTGCCATTATTTAATCATTTGCTTGGCATGCTTGATTTACTTTAATTTCTGTACTTAGGTTAAATGCTAGTATAATTTTCTACATTTATTTATGCTAGAATTTATATTTTTCATACATTACATCATCTGACCTTGGCAGCAATGCCTTTTTGCCATTTTTGCTGATTCACTATTCCAGCTGGCTTCTTACATGCCTACTAAAACCATTTTTCCTGCATTTTGTTACTGGTATTGCTCCTTGTTTTCTGGCCTCCATGAGACTCATGCCTTCTTATCTTGTCCTCGGTTAGTTTCTGTGCGTCATTTTTGTCCTGTTTTCTTCTTGCTTTCTTAATACTGGTAATTTTCCTTCAAGCTTAAAAAATAATGCAATATAACTGATTTTTTAGTTAACCATTTGCTTGACCTATCTTATTTGCTTAACATTCTAATTTATGCTTAATCTTAATGTTTTAGAAGCTATTAATTACTTTAATGCCTATTTATGCTAATATGCTATTTATGCCTAATATATCAAATTTTTTCCTTCTATAGTATCTCTTATATATATTTCTCTTCTGGTTCATCCTGCTTCCACTTCAAAACCGGTCCTGCCCACACGCAGCCGACACGGCATTTCTCGATTCCTATTCGTCCTCTTCCAAACCCTTCCCCATGCTGCCTGGACAATTGTATGTTTTTGACAGAGTGCAAGCTACTGAAGTATGCTTACAAAATAAAGCAAACTCTATATGCAGCGAAAATTTACTTCTCCACCTAGATTTCATACTCAGAACCATCAACCCCTTCGCTAAATCATACAAACACATGCATGAAATCGCTCAGTCCAATCCAACAGCATCTGTACGAATGGTTTTCAAGGAAAACCTTAGGCAGGATTTACGACGATACAATGCCCTGACATGTCACACTGATGTTGAAGCGATTTTCGTCGGAGAAGATGGCACACCGCCTGCCGAAAGGGACATTTGCATCTATCCCATAGGCAACTCCTGTAAACAGATTTCCACGCTCAATATGAATTGTGATCCTGTGGTTTACCCTCTTTTATTCCCTTACGGAGAGATTGGCTGGCACAAAGATTTTCAACATGTTCCCGATAAAAGAACCGGCAAGCGAATAAGGCTTACTCAATGCCAATTGTACGCGTGCAGATTAGCAATGAGGAATACATTTAGTATTTTGCACTCCAGCGGCAAACTATTCTAACAGTACGTCGTAGATGCGTTTGTTAAAACAGAGGGCGTGCGTGTCAACTATCTCAGATTACATCAACAAGATCTGTGCGTGGAACAATACAAAAGACTATCAGATGCACTGCAAACAAACGCTGAAAATAACAATGTACATGTAGGCAAAATGATCATATTACCATTCACATTTCCAGGAAGTCCAAGATACATGCAACAAAACTATCAGGATGCCATGGCCATAGTATGTAAAATCGGAAAGCCTGATTTATTTATCACTTTCACATGTAATCCTGCTTGGCCGGAAATTCTACATGCACTGTTGGATACCCAAAGACCAAAGCACAGACCTGATATTGTAGTACGAGTCTTTTGGATTAAGCTTAAGGAATTACCATTCTAAAACAACATCTTTTTGGGGTGGTTATTGTTTTCTAGGGTTAGATCTTTCGACTCATCTGTCGTCTCCACCAAAACACCTATTCACAACTGCGTCTTTCAAGAAGTATTTATTTCTTCTTGATTTCTGAATTCCTTTCTCACTGTTTTCCATCCCTATTCTTACACCGCCGTATGCTACATCAGGCGTCGGCTATGATAATTGATTACTTTGTAAATTGTGAGTTCAGAAGCAGTCGGGAATAAAGTAGAATCAGTCTAGTTTTAAGTGAGACAAGTAACATTTAATAAAAAGTGCCAGAGAAGGAGAAAAGCAGCTGCAGATAAAAGAGAGGAGGCTGAGCTAAAGAAGAAGCAAAAAGTGCTTCAAGGTAATACTTAAAAGTGCCAGCAAGCAAAAGGGTTAATCCAAATAAGCATATCTTTAGAAAGTTAAACAGCCTATGTCCTAAAACCATACATTAAGAAAGAACCAACTCAGGGGGTTATTGTTTTGTTATATTGAGTGTGCTTTTGCCTATATATTTTAATTAAAGAGTTCAAGAACAGACACATTTAGCACCTTTATGCTGTCATACAGTACATATTGGAGAGATTACTCTCCATAGAATTAAGTATATTTGTGACAGAGTGCCAGTCTGGCAAGACAATGCCAGAGAAAGAAGGGCAGCTTAACATGTTGGTTATTCCTAAAATGGGTCCATGATAGTACCAACATAAATCAGCTTGTGGTATTGGGAGCTTTTATCCTCAAAAGCCAAAAATCTTTTGTTTAAAGAAGCTGTTTTTAAACTCCTTTGATAAAATTTTGTTGGTGGCACAGGGAGAAACTTGCATTGATTTTAAAAATCAAAGACCAGCTCCTTCAATAAAAGAACTGGGTTCAGGTATGCAGTATAGCCTGGTGCAGTCCGAGGGAGCTCTGTAGGAAATATAACAGGACTGCCCCAGAAATAGCTCTAGCAGGCAGTATAAAGCCATCTCAACATTACAGGGTGTCTTTGAGTATAATGCTGGGAGGTTAGAGAGTGAGATTAAGGGAATGAAGGAGTGAGTAGGAAGAGCTTGGATGCTTGTGCACTGCACTTTCTAATTTATTTCTTTCAGTCTTCATTCTCCTTGTTAAACCCCAGGTCAGGTCAGGTTTGGGGAGCATGCACAGGTACAGCGCGTTGCCGCACCCACCACACAATGAAACAGCTCGGGATCCTGGTTGGCAACCCCCCAGGCATCCACGCAGTCCAGTCCCACCCTCCAGAAATGACCCTCTATCTGCTGCAGCCAGGTGTTACGTGGGCATCTCCTTGGCCTGGTCCATGCACTCGGGTCCTCAACCATGAGGATCCTGCAAGCTAGATCACCCACGGTGAATTGTGCCACATGGCCGTAGTGCCATAGTTGACACTCCTTCACAATGCAGGTAATGTGCCTCATTCAGGACGCCATGAGCAAAGTCGAACCAGCGGTACCCAAGGATTCTCTGAAGAGACACTGTACCAAAGGAGCCCAGTCTTCGTCTCTGGTCACTGGATAACATTCACATCTCGCAACCATATAGCAAGACAGGAAGCACCAGGACTCTAAAGACTTGGATCTTTGTCCTTTTGCATAGATATCAGGAACGCCACACACCCCTTTCCAGCGACCTCATGACCCCCATGCTCTCCCAATCCGTCTACTAACTTCATGGAAGAGTTCACCAGAGATCTGAATGCAGAGGTCCACACTTTGTCTGCGGACAGACACACTGCTGATGGCTGTGCCCAAGAGGTCATTAAAGGCCTGGATCTTCGTTTTTATCCAGGACACTTGCAAGCCCCGACACTCACTCCTTGCTCAGTCTCTCGAGGATGCGTTCGATGGTAGACTTCATAGGTGTAAAACCAGACTGCTCCGGTCATTGGTAGGTGAGCAAGTGATCACGGATC
The DNA here is from genome assembly GCF_900747795.2 of Erpetoichthys calabaricus. Lineage (NCBI taxonomy): Eukaryota > Metazoa > Chordata > Cladistia > Polypteriformes > Polypteridae > Erpetoichthys > Erpetoichthys calabaricus. The sequence continues at coordinate 138,258,782 of NC_041402.2, read as the reverse complement.
CTATTGAGGATGACCCTAGCAAGGACCTTACCTGGCATCGAGAGCAGTGTTATTCCCCTGTAGTTGCCACAATACAGGAGATCACCCTTGCCCTTCTAGATAGGGATGACAAGTCCCGTTTTCCAGTCAGTTGGGATGATGCCGGTCTCTCCCAAATGGAAGCAAAGATTGATTGCAATGGCAGGAGGACAGCCTTACCACTAGCCTGGAGGAATTTACACCGGATACCAGAGATTCCTCCAGCTTTCCCTCTCCTCTGCTGGTTCACCACCTGTGCAATCTCAATGAGATTGGGTGGTTCACAGCTAATTGGAGGATCAGCCTCAAGAACATTGGACCCAGAGATGTCCAACGTCCTAGCTGGAGGATCAGGTTTGAACAGCTGATCAAAATAGCCAGCCCAGCGGGTCACAACTGCAGTGTCATCCGTAAGGACCGTTCCATCAGCTGACCAGATTGGGACTCCAAGGAACAGATTTGGATGTGTGTAATGCTTCGATTCCTCTGTAAGCAGGATGTGGGTCGCTAGACCACAGATGGTGTGTCACTTGATCACAGATTCCTCTAAGAAACGCCTCCTTATCTGCCCTCAGAGCCCTCGCAGCCGTCCTCCTCAGTTCCCAGTACAGACCAGAGTTGCCATCAAACTGTGCACCCTGACTCCTCTCAATGATATTCAGGGTGCACTGCAAGATGAAACACCTCCTTCTGGGAAAACTGGGAACACCAACACAGCCTTCAGCAACCTTCAAGGTCTCCCATATCACATTAGGATTGGCAGTCACACCCAAGTCCATAACTTCCTCACACAAACTCATTAGAAACAGCCTGATGTTGGAGTCTGGCCAGGTCCAGCCTCATTTTCCTAGTAGGTGGTAGCCTACTGGGCCTAAATTGGATCTTCAGAGAAGCAACAAAAGTCTGTGGTCAGAATTCACAAACTGGGCACTTCTGTAGACCCTACAGTTTTGCAAGAGTATCCAGCATCTGCCCACAAGGATGTGATCGATCTCCTTCACCACACCACCAGTATTGGAGTACCAAGTCCAATGATGAGGCTCAGGGCACTGGAGATTCAAAGTCCCTGACCTTTTGCAAAGACAATTAACATGGAGCCACTTTCACCTTGGTCACCAGACCCATGGAGATGGAGACAATCCTCATACAGTCCTGTCAGTCCAGTGGTTGCATTGAGTCACCCATGACCAGAAGAGTGTCACCTCGTGGGCACCCATCAACCACCGAACGAAGTTGTGAATAAAATGTCACCATCACCTAGACATCACTCACCGCGGTTGGAGCATACACTGAGACAACAGACAAGGCACCCAGGGAGTGCCGTAATCTGAGTCTCATAATACACTCATTGAAAGGAGTCACATCGGATACCATCGGAAGAAGCCAGTCCGCTACAGCAACAGCCATCAAAGCGACCAGACCAATAAAAGATGTACACCTACAGAAATCTGGCCAGTCCCAGGTCTGCCCACCTCAGAGAGTGCCACCACTGAAATGCAGAGTTTACGCGGCTCCTCCGACAGCAGAGGAAGATGAGCATCATGCTGGAGAGACAAGACGCTTCACACACCTTCCCGGATGGGCTGTCTCAAATTGAGACCTTAGTGCTGCTGTGCAGCGGGCGATGCCTCAGCACCACACCAGTTCTGATTCCCAATAGGTCTGACCCCATTGGCTCTCTGATAGTTTCTGTAGACTTTTACAGCTCCTTTGAGTTTGACATCTTGGTAGTTTCTCACAGATTTTAAAGGAACATTCCACCCAAAAATGTTTTTTTTTAATGTTACTTACTCCATATGCTTTCTAGTGATGGACAAGAAACCTTTTAATCACATGCAAAGTGAAGCTAATAAAGTACTACAATACTAGAAACAGGAAACAATATCAAAACGTACATGAAAAAAATCTCACTTTACTCGTGTCACATAACCAATGCAAAGTCATCCAGTCAAATACTGAAAATGTGCAAAACGTGCATGCAGAAAGCTCCAATTTCCTGTGATTGTGCAATGAACACCCATCACAAGGTGAGTACTGCTGGTCTGTAGTCATTCACACAGCTTGGACTGGAAACCTTAGAAACTGGGGTAATGACTGATTGTTTCTTCAGCTTCAGCTCAAAAGCAAATAAAAAAATGTTGAGAGCTGCTTAAAGCAGACGTTTAAGAGCCGGCCTGATATGCCGTCTGGCCCCACTGCCCTGTTTGTTTTAGCCCACCACAAGCCACTTCAGATAAACCCTATCACAACAGAATTCCTGGTGTTTTTTACAAAGCATCTCCTTTACTTCAGCATTTTGTGTGCTGAAATCGCTTGTTTCAAATATGGTAAATCTGGTCTTTATCAACTGGAAAGTTCACACTCTTTTTAGAACCCAATCCTGTGATTGTTTGTAGGCCTTTCCAAACCTGCTTTGGATTATTATCATTAAACCACCTCTTGATTATTTCCCCAAACATCTTTTTATTTGTTTGATTAACCCATTAAACATTGCCGTAAAATTTTCTTGATGAGCATGTTTTTTATACAATAGTACTACTTTAACCTCTGTAGTGATACATAATTTTCTGTTGGGGTAGACCTTGACAGTTTTTTCCTTAATGATCATAGATTCACAAAATTTCATATATTTACTTACAGTAAAAGTGGCCTCATTAAGTGACTGTGAGGATGTCAGAATATCCCAGTCAATACAGGAGAAGCATTCTTGCAGTTCCACTATACTGTCCTTGCACCAATTTTGTGGTTTTCGTATGGCTGTTTTTTCTTGTTTCAGTTCCATTTGTACTTTGGTAGTAGGTGAACAACACAGTGGTCAGATGCACCCAGGGCTGCTCTATGATATGATGTGTAGGCAGTAGGGATGTTTCCATAACACTTGTCTAGTGTTTTGTTCCCTCTAGTATTAATATTCAGATACTAATGGTAATGTGGTAATACTAATTTCAGATTGCATAAATTAAAGTCATCCATCACAAGTTTGAAAGAGCCAGGTGATTTGATGTCTAATTTCTGAACAGTTTCATGTATTGTTGCAGCTGCAGCTCCCACATCAGCATGTGGCAGTATGTAAACTACTGTCACAAAAAATTGATTAAACTCTTGTGGTAAATAGTATGGGTGAAGTCTGACAGTGAGTAGTTCAATATTTGGCGTACAGCTGCAGTCTTTTACTGTGATATTCTTGCACCACCTTTTGTTAATGTGAAGGCAGATCCCACCGCTTGTCTGCTTACCAGAAGCTGGGTTTCTGTCTTGCCGTACACAATCAAATCCATCCACTTCAACAGCTGTATCTGAGTCTGTATTTTTAAGCCATACTTTGCTGCTGGGATAGGCTTTGGTCCCCAAAACCTTTATTTAGATTAAATGAATTTGAGAACATTACATGATCTCATTTTCATATTAATTTTGTAAAGTGTGCTGTCATTACCCATTTTGACTGAATGATTAATTGAAGCAATTAGAAAAAATACAATGATGAATGAATACATTAATTGACACACCTAATGACTTATACATTTGCTTTTGTGAGTTCAGTGTGTGGAAATAAGGACAGGCTACCATAATCTTTACTTATGACTTTATTATACATTTAAAGAACTAATGGGTTAATTGCATTATACTGTTGGCCTCTATAGATTGTCAGGAATGTATAGTAATACAGCAAAGAAGGGAAAGACTCCCTAAGCATTAAACAATTCCATCCTCCAACCCAAGTCAATGTCAGCCCAACCTTTGTCCTAGGACAGCTCTCTGTTAGTTATAAGGAGTAAATCATTCTCTTCCTTCAAAGATGTTACAGGAAGATAAAAAAATTAAATCAAAAGAGACACTTGCCTATCAAAAAAAAACATGTCAGCTCTCTAATGGAGCTATTCAGTTTCCTTCAACACACTAAGAAGATTCAGATAATGCAGTTTCATGTGCTAAATGTATACAGGCTGAACACCTGCACAGCACGTCTTTTAATTTAGTCACTCTTGCCACGGTTCTTAATCTATGTAGAATTACCTTTTACATAAGCATATCTGCAACAAAACAGAAACAAGAATTTTGTTTTGGCTGGGGATGAAATATCTCAAAATCTGATTCAAAAAAGCATGGCTACTTTGTCTTTGTTTTACTAATACATTTCTCTATAGTGCTTGATTCATGTTTTGTTTTGTTTGGCTTTTCACCTGCATCTATATCTTACAGAAAAAGATTGGGTTTACATGTATATGATGACATTAAAGTCCTGGGTGACACTCCTCTCTAAGAAGAAGTGGAATTAGGAAGTCTCTTCTCTTTAACCCTACTTACATTCTTCTAGAATAGTCTTTTGCTTGTTATAGCAAAAAAACATCTTCACTTCTTCCAGCTATTTTTGGAATAGATTTGACACTGTCAGACCACATACAGAACACTTCTCAGTAATTTCTGGTATTAAGTAGCCCTTTTAGCAGCTTTGCTTGTGTTACAAGACACAGATCCATTGTGCAGAAAGGCTAACTGCCTGCTCCTTGTAACGTTCACTCCTGCCCTCTTCTTAGTCCCTGGATGTTAATCAGCTGGGAAGCTAATTCAGCCATAAAATTTGTGGCAATTCAGCAGCAAAGCAAATGTTTCTCCTGAGGCTGTGTGAGTGCACCCCATGACTTTTAAACCTTTTACACAAACAGTAAGATTGATGCCCTTGAAAATTGTTTTCAACACACTTAGGAAAAGGTCAAAGAAAAAGAAAAACAGAGACAAAAAATGAGACTCCTGCAAGCATGGCTAATGCAAATGTCTCTTACATGGGTGTAGCTATAGGCTATTTACAGTGCAGTTGCTGGGACAACTGACAAAGACAGCTAGCATTTTCTAGGATGGGAATAAAATCCATACATCCTAATCTCTGATATTTTTTATGTTATCAGTATTACCATTAATCATATAAAAATTATTGATATAATAATAATTGAGTGCTTTTGAGTTTTTTAATGTTGGACTGCCTGGAATGTATTTAACACATCCCTATGAGTGTGATTAATATCAATTTTTACCCCTTAATTGAAGAAGTGTTAAAATTATTTTTGATTACATATTTTCAGTGCACACTTCCCTTTGCTGTTTACTGCAGAAGCTGTCAGTTAGGACAGAGGAATGGCAACGAGAGATGACAAGGGTAGTGGTTTAGGATGCTTTTACTTCTTCTGGGGCCCAGTAACTGCTGGCTTGTCATCGATGGTGATAGGTATGGTGCGTTCTGGCACATCAGCCAGCTTCCGAGGAGCACTGACGGTCAGCACACCATCTGGAGACAAGCTTGAAGTGACAATGTTGGGGTCCACACCAGCTGGAATTTTATATTTCCTGTGGAATTCCCGAGAGATGAAACCATGTTCGTCCTGTAAAACAATTTGCATTTACATTAGCTGAGGTTTTTTTTTTCATTTTCAAAGCAGACACTAGAGTCTAATCAATGTGCTGATAACAAGCACATTAAAAAAGACCATTATTCTTTAACAACGTAGAGTGCCCCCATCAGTACTAAACAAGTATCTTCCGTCCATCCGTTAACTACATTAAACATTTTTATTGTATTACATCACTGCATCTCGCAAGATATAGAACCAAACCTCTCTTTGTGCAGCTGGTTTGTTTTACCTGTCGATCTTCATGTTTTCCATGAATCTCAATATAGTCTCCATTTACATGGACCTTCAGTTCTTCTGGGGAGAAGTGCTTCACATCAAGATTCACTGTAAATCTGTCTTTCTCCAGTCTCATCTGTATATATTAATAATAATAATAATAAATAATAATAATCTTCTAGGAAGCTTTGTAGCTATCATCCCTTACCACACAAACTATCTGTAAGTTAAAATTCCGGAACAGGAAAACATAGACTAAGGCAATTAGTAAATTATTTACAACTCTCTAAATTTATTCAAACATTGCACTTCTTTCCGAATGAAGGTCTCCTCAGCTTTGTCACACCTACTTTATGTCTGTTTCCAAGAGTCTTTTTATTCCACAACCAGCAACCTGACTTTCATATTTCTTCTGTGGCTAGAAAATGAAGAGCTTGTTATGGGCTAGTGTCTGTGATTATTCATAAGTTTTTTTGTGGATTACTTTTAACTTCTTTATGTTGATATTTTCATTCTAGGGCAGTATTGTAGCAATATTATTTTGCTAGCATTTTCTGCACTGACATTTTTTATTATGGCTACTATATTTAATATAACATAGGTTACAGCATTACATGAAGAAGTTATTTTTAATTAACTTTAAGGGCTGCAGGACTCTCAGAACCATGTCACTCTATCTGTATTGTGTATTGCTTCATGTTTTGCACAAGTATTTGATATGAGGCATCACTCCTTTACTTTATGAATTGCGGTTCTCTTAGCCATTCACATGCTGGAGCCAGAGTCTAATATTGCGCAGACAGGGTCTCACCCTCTAAACAAAATCCACAGGACTCAGATAGAGGTTGGAAAATGTAAAAATGTATAGCTAACGTAACTAAGTGTATCCAAAGGAGCTAAACACATACATGTATTATATGCAATATATTAATATAAACTGCTCAAAAAAAATTAAAGGAACACTTTGAAAACACATCAGATCTCAATGGGAAAAAAATCATACTGGATATCTATACTGATATGGACTGGGTCATGGCATTAGGAATGAAAGGATGCCACATCATTTGATGGAAATGAAATAATCAACCTACAGAGGGCTGAATTCAAAGACACCCTGAAAATGAAAGTGAAAAAATGATGCAGCAGGCTAGTCTATTTTGCCGAAATTTAATTGCAGTAACTCAAAATTGTACTCAGTAGTTTGTATGGCCCCCATGTGCTTGTATGCATGCCTGACAATGTCAGTGCATGCTCCTAATGAGACAATGGATGGTGTCCCAGGGGATCTCCTCCCAGATCTGGACCAGGGCATCACTGAGCTCCTGCACAGTCTAAGGTGCAACCTGGCGGCATCGGATGGACCGAAAAATAATGTCCCAGTGGTGTTTTATTGGATTTAGGTCAGGCGAGTGTGGGGGCCAGTCAATGGCATCAATTCCTTCATCCTCCAGGAACTGCCTGCATACTCATGCCACATGAGGCCGGGCATTGTTGTGCACCAGGAGGAACCCGGAACTCAGAACCCACTGTACCAGCACTGAGTCTGTCAATAGGTCCATGGATTTCATTCCGATACCTAATGGCAGTCAAGGTGCCGTTGTCTAGCCTGTAGAGATCTGTGTGTCCCTCCATGGATATGCCTCCCCAGACCATCACTGACCCACCACCAAACCGGTCATGCTGAACGAGAATTAAAAGTTTTGTTGTTTGGTGAAAGTGAAATCCACATACCTGTGCGGCAGAGATGTGAAGTTGCTGGTGCGTAGCGCAGGCATGGGGGGTGGGGGCTTTGGCAAGCGAAGCGAGCAATATTAGATATAAACAGTTTATTTCATGATAGAATTACAGTAATCCCTCCTCCATCGCGGGGGTTGCGTTCCAGAGCCACCCGGGAAATAAGAAAATCCGCGAAGTAGAAACCATATGTTTATATGGTTATTTTTATATTGTTATGCTTGGGTCACAGATTTGCGCAGAAACACAGGAGGTTGTAGAGAGACAGGAACGTTATTCAAACACTGCAAACAAACATTTGTCTCTTTTTCAAAAGTTTAAACTGTGCTCCATGACAAGACAGAGATGACAGTTCCGTCTCACAATTAAAAATGCAAACATATCTTCCCTCTTCAAAGGAGTGCTTGTCAGGAGCAGATCATGTCACAGAGATAGAAAAAAGCAAACAGATCAATAGGGCTGTTTTTCTTTTAAGTATGTGAAGCACCGCGGCACAAAGCTGTTGAAGGCGGCAGCTCACACCCCCTCCGTCAGGAGCAGACAAAGTGAGACAGTTTGTTTTTCAATCAAAAATCAATACGTGCCCTTCGAGCTTTTAAGTATGCGAAGCTCCGTGCAGCATGTCATTTCAGGAAGCAGCTGCACAAAAGATCACAACATGAAGATAATCTTTCAGCATTTTTAGACGAGTGTCGGTATCGTCTAGGTGTGCAAACAGCCCCCCTGCTCAATCCCCCTACGTCAGGATCAGAGAAAGTCAGCGCAAAAGAAAGAGAAAAGTAAGCCGGGTAGCTTCTCAGCCATCTGCCAATAGCGTCCCTTGTATGAAATCAACTGGGCAAACCAACTGAGGAAGCATGTACCAGAAATTAAAAGACCCATTGTCCACAGAAACCCGCGAAGCAGCGAAAAATCCGCGATATATATTTAAATATGCTTACATATAAAATCCGCGATGGAGTGAAGCCGCGAAAGGCGAAGCGCGATATAGCGAGGGATGACTGTATAGTGCATTTAGGTCTGTGTGTTTTTCCAGCTTGTTTTCTTCAATAGTTGGCAGCCTGTCTCAGCAAATTCTGATGATAGGCAGGCACCAAGACTAGCCATAATGATGGTCAATCATAAGGCACATATTGTGGGTCCAATGTAGAATTAGCAGTCAATGTAACACATATCTAGATGGAATTGAATACGCAGCTTGTATTCCATGTTTATCAGATTGCCCTTATTGTTTTAAAGTGTGTGTTCATATGCACGTATAACTAAACTGACTACAACTTTTCCAGAAAATTTACTAAACAGGACAGCACATTTACATTTATTTATTTGGCTGACACTTTTTTCCAAAGCGACTTACAACATTTGACATACCATTGGTTACATTTCTTTTTTGTTTTTTTTTTCAATTGGAGCACAGCCATGTGAAGTGACTTGCTCTGGGTCACACAGTGTCAGTGGTGGGATTCAAACCCACCACCTCAGGGTTTGAAGTCCAAAGCCTCAACCGCTGTGGCACTGCCTGCCTATGTGAAAGGTGAATGCAGGGGACATGAACCAGGGTCTCTTGGTTGACAGGCGACTGTAGCTAATGGGGAAACAGCAATATGAGAGATTCATGTTTTAGAAATATTTCTTCAGTGAAATTGGAGAAGTTGCTACAGGTAAAAGAGTCCATAAGTACGTATATGCATGTACACGTATGTGCACTTGTGTGTGCATTTGTGGGTGTGAAAGGGAACAGCTATATAGGCAGGCATAAAGTTCAACTAGCATTCAGTGCATCACTGTGCCTGTGTATTAAAAAGGTTTTGTATCATATAATCGTCTTATGAATATTATTCTTTCATGCAGCATACTTATTTTAATTCTACTTATTATTATTAGTATTTTATTACATTGCTTGATTTATTTTCTTTATTATACATTCTTGTTTTTTGTTTTTATTATTATTCTTTATCAGTCTGCGAGAAAAGTATTTCTTGGGCTTTGCTGTGATAAATACCAAGGAGTTTTCTGTTCCCAGCAAATGGGGCAAAGGGCCTTGTTAAACACTAATTATTTTGTTACAGGAAAAAAAACTATTATCTTAAAATTATAAAAATTGTTACCACATCCTGGCATTTCAGACCCTACAACTGTTGCACCCTGGGGTAGCACAACTGCTGACCTGCTCAAACCTGGAACTTCTGAAGTGTAGACCACTGTAATCTTTCACTCTCAGAACATCTGCAGACCCTGACAGCATTTGGACAAGATAACAGCTGGAGTATTGAGAGCAAATCAACAAGCTCTACAACAGACTAACTGCTTTAATCCCTGTCGACTTTTACTTTGGTACCCCTGGCAGAGCCTGGCTAAAGATTTGTATACTAAAAGATTCTTTAATACTGAAAAAGTTTAAGATTATTATTTGTGGCATGATTGTACAGTAGAGCCTCTGGTCATGAACATTTCCGAACACGTACAAATTGGGTTATGATCATAAAGTTTGCCAAAATTTTGCATCTGTTCACAACCATATGTTCTGGTGGCGAACAAAAACACTGGCGGCCAGTTTCCCTATGTGCATTCGTACGCGCCAGTTATTTCCCAATCTCCATTTCCCATTTTCTTTTGTTTGCGTATACAGGGCCTAATAAAGCAGCTGATGTTGCCAACAGAGTTACAATGTTAACCAAGAAGAGGCCTCAAGTGCTGGAAGAGGTGGAAAAACTGTTGCTAGTGTGGTTGAACGAGAAGCAACTTGCAGGGGATAGCATAAGCGAAGCGATCATATGCAAGAAAGCCAGGAAGATTCATGGCGATTTGCTGAAAAGAAATCCTTCTTCGAGTGGTGAAGGTGAGGAATTTAAAGCCAGTAGAGGATGGTGTGAAAAGTTTTGCAAGAGAAGTGGCATTTAATTTTTTTCCCTGTGCTTAAAACTCATAAAAAAAGTGTTTACAGCAAGCGGTTCATAAGGGTCTAGCGCAAACTCTTACAATGTTAATTTTCTCTGTTGTTCAAGGTTTTCTCAGTGTTATTCAATGTTTTTACATTTAGTTTACTATTACACTGTGCATTCTATGGTATAATTAACTATTTTTGTGCTTCAAAAAATATATATTTACATACAGTTTGTACGGTCTGGAACGGATTAATTGTATTTACATACAATCTTATGGGGAAATTACATACAGTAAGAGGTACCACTGTATTTTATTGTTGTTATTTACTGCTGTTGCAACTCTGAGGTTATACTGTCAGCAGAATTGCCTTTCCATAGTGCACTTCCCAGCTCCAATTTAATTTTACAAATTAAAACATCCAAAATAGAGCAGGGAGAATTATGTTATTTTCTGTTTATCCTGTTTTCCACTTCTCTTGCACTACCACAGCTGTCATTTGTGCCACTACATGGGCACATGCACATATAAGTGTAAACCAGCAAAAAAGAGAAAAAGAGAAATGCAGTTGACCTCAATGGCAAGGTATGGTATATACGGTATATGTATCCAACAAGCAAACTTACATTGGGCCAGTGTAGGCCCACTTTAGGCAAACATACGTGAGCAGCCAACGATGGCCCAGTCGTGATTTGCACATTGAGGCAACATTGGCCCCAAGACACTGATGATGGCAAACAGACAGGAAGCCCACAATTGGTCATGAACCTCAGTAAATGCAAAGTAAATGTTCGTAAATGCTCAAAGTAACATATTAGTAAGAGTACATTTTAATTACTGTCTTTCACCCAGTAACAGTATGAAAACAATAGAATACTACTATTCTATTTCAAATGTAAATTGACTTGTTGCTATCATATATTTCACTTGTTATACTTTTCCATTAATAGGGGCTTGACATTAAGTATATCCTTAATTAACATGTAATAATGTATTTTAAAGAGTGATAGATTGGCACTGCTGTTGTGTGACTACCTTACAACTTCAGTTGACAGGAGTCATTTCAGCCTGATCTCTGTCTGTATGACATTTGCTCATTCTACCCATGTCAGTATACTTATTTTTTATTGTCCAGGTACACACAACCTAAAGCGATACATATTAGGCTAACAGGTGATACTTATTTTGTCCCTTTGTGAGTGGGAGTGTTAGTATGTATGCTGTTTACCCTGTAATGGACTGGCATCTCATCTAGGATTGGTTCCTACCATATGCCCAAGGCTATAGAATAGGCCCCCAAAACTAGATTTAGTGAGTTCAAAGATAGATGGAGAGATCAATTGTGAAGTGAACAATCCCTATGACAACTGCTCTATTAAAATCTTGTTTACACTTTAAATCTTCCTGTAATCATGCAGGCTATTAAAGACACAATTTCAACTGAAAACTGAATGAATGATAGCTTGCCTGTCAGGCAGTATTTTGAATTTACAATTTTGTGCCAAGCAACTAAACCTATTAGAGAAGATGACAGCATTGGATATAAGGTTGACTCTCTCACCTCTGATAGTCCAGTGTCCATCCAGCTAGGCATGCGGAAAAGAGATGAGCGAAGGTTGGGCCAGAACATAGAACTGAAAGAGGGGAACATCTCGCTCTCTGTAAGGTGTTCTCCAAAGTTCTGGTCAAAGATCCGACTGGGGAAGAAAGAAGGAAAGAAAGAGCGACGAAACCAAGGATGCTGGATGGCAATGTCCATTTTCACTGCTGCAGGAGAGACTAGAATGCTGACAACTTTCGACTAGTGTCTGCCAGCTGTGTCTGTGTTCCCGAGTCCCTTGACAGCTTATATACCCAGCTGTGCCACTCTGTCTGCCTTACGCCCTGTCACTGAACTTTCTCGAACTGGTGATGTAAGGCTTTTTTTTCTTCTCACTGTGTATGTGTGCTCATCGTGTGTGTGTGTCTGCACCTCTCTCTTACTGCCCCCCCCTTCTCCACCCCTCCTGCCTTGCACCCACTTGTTGTATTTATTTAAACTGGTGGCCTCATTTCATTCATAAGGGGTTGGGTTATTTTTAGAGGTTTCAATAGTGCTAGATGCCCTGTGCTCAGATCACTGGAAAGTTTTTGTCTGGTTTGTCAGCAACACAAGCCTCCCTGATCATCCTGTGGACAGAGCCTTGCAAATTTGGCCCAGGATGTGAGCTGCTCTGGATGCCAAAAGGATTATTTCAGCCTTCCTCTTCTGTTAGCCACAGAAGATGATTACAGAAAAAGTTTATCAGGGCTATGGGCAACAGGCCAAAGGGGATCAGAATTTTTAGCTGTGCCAGTAAAACCAGCCTGCGACGGAAGCTACACAATGAAACTTTAAGCTCTCAGCCCAATCGGGTTGGCACTGCTGAGTGGTGAACTTCAAGGAATTCCTAACTGTTCTGCCAATTTACAACTGAGTCTGATCAGATAGGAGACTTAAAAGCAAGTTTGCTACAGAGCAGAACTGTGCCTTCTGTATTACATCCATCCTCACCGCAAAAGAAGAACGGTCTTTTTGGATTTTCGGCTTTACTTTTTGCCTTTTACTGTTTGTTTTACAGTTGATGTTTAAGGCCAGATGGGTCTGTTTTACCAGTGGCATACTAGATGGATATACTAACACAAGGCATCGACTGGAAATGCACCTCTTTGATGAGTTCTCCTCACTGGTGCACAAAGCAGCTAAGCCAAAGGAAGAGCAATTCTAACTTGAGAGGGAATCAATGACATCTATCACATTGCAAATGACATAGCCAACATTTTTTACAGTCCTGGCTTTCTTTTTACATTGGTTTAGAGCAACTGAGCATTTGTGTTGCAACTTAAATCTCAGCCACATTGTTTTATTTAACACTTGCTTTGCTACAACTTGGCAATACTTTTTATTGAATCACAACAATTTTTTCTTTTTTGCATCTTAAACTAAGTGGCTTTATTTTAGATAAAGAAGCTTACTGTAATGAAAGAAAAGGAAACAGGTTTTTCCTCAGGTTATGAAAGGTAACATTGACTGTTGTTCCTGATGTTTAAAGACTTCTCAACAGAAAATGGTACTCTTGTAGTACTCTTAACTTATAATGGTTCTGGAGGTTTCTGAAAGGGTGGGGCTTTATGTAATTAATAAAACACTTAGATTTCACAATAGAGTAAAACATGCATGTTGAAATTTCTGTTGTTGCTTACATCAATACATCGATCATGTGGTAAAATAAAATTTAATTCAAATCTCCTCTGGAAGTTCTGGAGCGCTGATGCACTATACTACATCTCTCATTCTGTGAATGTCAAAAATAATAATGTTACAGAACAGCATAGGTAATGACATAATTTTCATCATGAAAAAATACAATAATGGCTGCATCCATAAACTAGAAAACAAAATGACATTGTGATAATGTCACCAAAATGACAATAAAATATTTTTAAAAATCACATTATATAACATAAAATACATTCAAAAAGATTTCTTGCAAATTACAATACACGATGGGTCAGTTTAAAGTCACCTGTCAGCCTTCCATACCTGTCTTTGTAAAATGAAAGGAAATGACAACACATAACAAAAAACAAAGAAAATCCTCCCAAATACAGAGAAAAGTACAAACTCCATGCAGACTGGGTGTGGGCCAAGAGCTGAATTTAGAACACTGGAGATGTGAGACAGAAATCATGCAGAAACATAAAATTGCTTATGTAATGCAATTCTTTTTAGCCTTGGTTGTTTGTTTTATTTTTGGAGTAAATCTACAGTGACTTTTGTGTTAAGGCAACTGCTATATATGAACTGAAAACGACAAAAAAGAGAAAGTATGCAGTGAAAAAGAGGCAGAATGTAATCGTCTCTACAAATATGGCATTGTTCCTAAAGTAAAGCATCTGCCTCCCAAGGTCACAAGACTCTGCTAATGGCAAAAGGCCTAGAAAACAAAAGCAGAAAACAGTTTGAATAACACAAGGCAACTACAGAAACAGCAAATATTTTTTACACTGTGTGCATATTGTTTAACAGGAGCAAAGGAGGCAAGCTTGTGAACTTCAAGGTTGCAAATTCTAAAGACTTTGTTTATTTCATACTTGAGAACTTGGCAGTAATCTCACCAGTGGCACAATTTAAAATATTCTTTTATTAATCAGTCCATCCATCCTCAAACCCACTTCAGAGTTTTGTGTGTCCAGAACCTACCTACAAGGCAGGAACTGGTTTTGGGTAGTGTGCCAATCCAAAGCACTTACTCACACATGCATATGGGGTCAGTTTAGAATGGCCAACTCTTTGCATGTTTGGTAAATGAGAAGCAAATCAAAATACAAAGAGAAAAATTTTACAGGGAGAATGTATAAACTCCATAAAGTCTCCATAAAGACTAAGATTCAAGCCCAGATGTCCAGAGAAGTAAGGCAGTAGTGATAAGCATTGTACCAGTGTGCCACACACTGTAATGTAGCATATTATCCAAAGCTTTACAAAAAGTTCCATAAATTATTAAATCAGTGAGAAGTTTTACTGCATGGAATAAAATAGCATTTTCTGCTTATCTTGCAGCTTGGTTTTGCTTGGCAAATAACCATTTGGAATTAGACAAAACTAAAATATGCTTTGTTTATGAGTTGTATTTATCATTACAAAGTCTATTAAGAACATAAACGTAACAGTTTTAGACAGCAATTGCCTTTTTTATTCCCTGTCTGAAATGGTGTTAAATTTAAATGTTTTCAAAGTTTGAAATATAGCTCTCTGCCTATAATAATGTATCCAATGTGACCTTGCTGATACATTGATATTTTATTTCTGAAATGATATAGACATCTGAACTGTTTTTTTTTATGATAAAACATTGCTATAAATAGGCATTTTAAGCTGTATGTTCACTACTGCTTATCCTGGTGAATTTTGCAGCACCAAAACACTGAAGCCACCCTATCCTAGCAGCCTCTTCCAACACCTCCTAGGGAAAATCCCGGACAGAAAGGTAATCCCTCCAAAATACCTTGGGCCTTCTCTCAGTGGGCTGTCCTCTGTACACTTCCTTTGGATTTGCATCCTAACCACATGGCCAACCGTGGCGGCTGGTGAAAAAAATTTGGGTGGAGGTGCAGTTTTTGAGGGCAAACTGAAACAGCACTTATCTGGTATAAAGTGCCATTCAATACTATATATCTATTATATAGTTCCTTTCACATCTATCTATCTATCTATCTATCTATCTATCTATCTATCTATCTATCTATCTATCTATCTATCTATCTATCGTGATGGATGGCTGGGGCTCTTTCCCGGCCGGGAGGCTGTCATAAAGGATGGACCCGTGGAGCAGATATGCACAGGGCACTGCCTCCCCTGCAATGCTAGAAAACAGCAGTCTCTCGGATTCCCGCAGGGTTCCATGGGAGTTGGAGTTTGGCATAGCCTTGTTGGATTCCATGAGGGCCTCGAGGGGGAGCTGCAGAGCCCTACTTTGGGTTTCCACCACACCTGGGAGTACTTCCAGATAATGCTAATGGTCCACCTCAAGTGCTCCCAGGTACAGCATAAAAGGACCCACCTACCTTCATACGGAAGCCAGAGTCGGGAGGAAGAGGGATGAAGCTTGCCAGGAGGAGTGGAGGTGGAAAGACAGACAGAGAGAAAGAGAGAGAGAGAGAGAGATCACATTAGATTAAAATGCCTAAACCAATACTAATTTGCTGCCAACAAATGTAGGGTTGTCTGGGGGGCAGAAAGCTACATCCTCGGAAGAAATGTATTTCATTATTATTTTGCACTACCTAATTAATTTAAATAGTTTTTATTAAAAAAAAAAAACACACATTACAAACTGCCACTGATGGCCAAATACCTTCAACTGGCTTCTTTTGATTCAGAGATGCAGAGATTTTACTCAAAGGACCCTCTTTACTGCTGAGTTTGTCATCCTATCATACAGCATCAGCCTCATAACCTTGCACAGGAACCTTGTTTCATCTTTTTGTACTTAATCTCTTATTTTTACTAGAATGCCCAGTGACATGGGTGTCTTTTGTCTTTGGAATCCTTGAAGGTTTGTTTTTTCTAGCATCTCTTCAGCTGGAGTTTTATTTTCCCATCCTCTGGCTATCTCACCATAGATTCAGACTTAAAATTACAGTCATCTGAGACTTAAAAAATGGGTTTAGTAATGTAATCTATAATCAATAATCAACCGTTTCTATTGCTTACTTGTTTATTTGTATAATGTAACTTTGTATTTTTTATTATTTTATTATTTTTTGTATTTTGTATGATTTGTTAATTTATTTATTCTAGTTTTTTCTTTAAATTATTGTAAAGCTATATATTTAATAAAAATATGCTATAGAGATAAATGTTGTTTTTTGTGGTCACCATGCATGAGGATTGGTATAGACAAACCAGTAAAACAACATTTTTGTCATTTACAGATTTAGGTTTTGCTTCTTTACCACAGACATATTACTATGTACCATTTAGTTGCTCACTCTCAATCATGAACAAGATCTCAAGGTACTTGTCTCCATGTGGGGTAACAGTTTACCCCATTCCTGAACAGAACAAGTCACATTTTTAGAGAGAGGACCATGACCTCAAATCTGGAGGTGCTAAATCTCATTCCATCCATATCACACTCAACTGAAAATTGTTCCCATGTACACAGGAGATCACAGTCTGTCTGATGAGGCCAAGAGGATAGCATTATCTGCAAAAACCAGAGATGCAATCCTTAGGTCCCCAAACTGGATATTCTACACATTTGAGCTGTATCTTAATATTTTGTCCATGAAAATCACAAAAAAGAGAGAAGAAAAGACAAAAATACAGGGACAGAATGGCATATAGCAGTGAACCTGGAACCTCACACTTTTCAAGCACATTTTACAAGATACCACAATGTACACTTTTTCCAAATTCACAAAACACATGTAGACAGGATTTGTAAATTGCTATGATTTCTCAAATATCTGCTTTTTGAGTAGACATTTGAAAAAGGAAATACAAGTCAAATGATCAAAAGGAAAACATGGAATTTTACATGAATTTGTTGTTGAGTGATTAATAAACTAAAATCCTTTGTATATTAGTTCTGTTGAGCTACATTTAGTCTTTTTGCTGGTTATTGATTCAAACCTTTTTAAATGGTAAAGTAACTCACTGCAGACAGATTTTTGGCATATTCTAAATACCCACTTTCCAGTGGAAATCAATGTAATGTTAATTTTTAAACAAAGTTGATATTGCATTTAGAAAAGAGAACCAATAATGTTGACATTTTCCCATTTCATTGTGACTCTATGACTTGATACTGTAATTGTGATTTGTATATGTTATGAGCTGCCACCACATAAAATCTAACCTCAAGTCTCGAAAAATCAGATCTGTTAGGTGGGTCTGAAGATACCATAGGCCTCACATGCTCAAAGTAAACCTGGCCTCAAACTCAAGCAGCAGGCTTTGTGGCCTTTACTCCAAGAGACCCGTTAGTGGGTTTAATTCTTTTAAATATGTGTTGTAAATGGGGTGATAAATATTAGACACAGATTACTAAATTAAGCAGATTAGCAGAAATCTTAGAGGCATCTAAATCAATGCAGATGGACCTAAACAAAATGTAGAATTGGGGTGAGAAGTGGCAAGGTTAACTTCTGGGAAATATACAGTATATATATATATATATATATATATATATATATATATATATATATAGATAGATAGATAGATACTTTATTAATCCCAATGGGAAATTCACATTCTTCAGTAGCAGCATACTGATACAATAAATAATATTAAATTAAAGAATGATAATAATGAAGGTGAAAAACAGACAATAACTATGTATAATGTTAAATGTTAACGTTTACCCCCCCGGGTGGAATTAAAGAGTCGCATAGTTTGGGGGAGGAACGATCTCCTCAATCTGTCAGTGGAGCAGGACAGTGACAGCAGTCTGTCGCTGAAGCTGCTCTTCTGTCTGGAGATGATACTATTAAGTGGATGCAGTGGATTCTCCATAATTGATAGGAGCCTGCTGAGCGCCCTTCTCTCTGCCACAGATGTTAAACTGTCCAGCTCCATGCCAACAATAGAGCTTGCCTTCCTCACCAGTTTGTCCAGGCGTGAGGCGTCTTTCCTCTTAATGCTGCCTCCCCAGCACACCACCGCGTAGAAGAGGGCGCTCGCCACAACTGTCTGATAGAACATCTGCAGCATCTTATTGCAGATGTTGAAGGACGCCAGCCTTATAAGGAAGCATAACCGGCTTTGTGCTTTCTTGCACAGCGCATCATTATTGGCAGTCCAGTCTAATTTATCATCCAGCTGCACTCCCAGGTATTTATAGGTCTGTACTCTCTGCACACATTCACCATTGATGATCACTGGGTCTATGAGGGGTCTAGGCCTCCTAAAATCCACCACCAGCTCCTTGGTTTTTCTGGTTTGTGAGGGACAATCAGGTCTCTTACCCATCCAGGACACCTTTGTAGCAGAAAGACCGGGTGAAGGAGCCTGCACGGGGCAACACCTCCCCCGGGATGACAGAGGACAGCACCCCTGGCTTGCTACAGTGCCATGGGTTTGGAGCATGGAAGCTCAACACTGCTGGAGCCCCAGGCCTCCTCCAGGGGGTGCTGGGGCAATGGCTGAGCCCTCCTAGCAGGACTGCCGCCACACCCGGAAGTACACCCGAAAAGGAGATCACGGGACACCTGGTGCGCTTCCGTATGCTCTATAAAAGGAGCCGCCTCACTCCATTAGAGGAGCCAGAGTCAGGAGGAAGTGGATGAAGTTTGAGGGAGGAGTGGAGGTGGAAGAGAGAGAAAGAGGGAGAGAGAAGAGACAAGGGGAAGAAAGGGACTGTGTATTTGGTCTTTATTATGCTTGTTGTACTGTGTTGCTGAGGGGAGTGAGGAAGAAGCACTTCCCTGCCATAATAAATGTGTGTGTTGTATATATATATATATATATATATATATATATATATATATATATATATATATATATATATATATATATATTGTCACGGATGAGCGGGGACACTGCCCGGCCGGGACGCCTGGACAGTCCCCGAGTTGGACGATACTTCTCCTCGGCCACGAGAGGGCAGCCACCCGAGCCTAATTGGGGGCCACAGGAATGGAGCCAGGACACACACCACTGTGAGAAGACGTGGCCACCGCCAGGGGGCGCCCGGACAGTTAGGGAGTCCTGGATGGCAGCACTTCCGCCACACCAGGAAGTGCTGCCGGAAGTAATCCCAAGGGCACCCGGTGTGCTTCCAGGTGCTCTCCTGACACTTCCACCACACCAGGAAGGGATGTCAGGGGGAGCACCTGGGGCTCATCTGGGTCATAATAAAAGGGGCCGCCTCCCACCACTAGGAGAGCCAGAGTTGGGAGGAAGAAGACGAAGCTTGTGAGGAGGGCGAGAGGAGGTCGAAGGTGAAAGAGAAAGAGAAAGAGAAGAAGAAGAGAAAGAAGAAGAGAGAAAGAGAGAGAAGGTTGAAGGTGAGAAGAGAGAAAGAGAAAGAGAAGACGAAAGAGTTGGTGAAGGAAGGCATTGTGGTGCTGAAAGAAAATAAAAGAAGTGTGTTTGGACATTCTGGTGTCTGTCTGTCTGTGTCTGGGGGTATGCTTTCCACTATATATATATATATATATATATATATATATATATATATATATATATATATATATATATATATATATATACATACATACATATATATATACATATACAGTATATACACACACACATATACAGTATATATATATATATATATATATATATATATCTATATGTATAGATATATATATACTGTATATATATATATATAAGAAAAACTTAAAATTAGAGAGAATGCAAAGAAGATGGATTATCTTAGGAATTTACAGTATGATGAAATACTGAAATACTCATCTTCCATGGCTTCTCATCTATTCTGGGGAAAATAAAAACCACGATAATGATGGTGTTTCACTCATTCCGTTCCCCTTTTTATGAACCAAGATGCATACCCGAGAAACACTCTCCACACTCACATCTGTGACAAGATAACAATATCCAAACAATCTACAACAATAGTGTAGGGAGTGCAGTACCTTAAGTTAATTCAATTGTATTCCTTAAATATTAGGTGAGTAGCAATTTATGAGGTGTTTTTGGCTAAGTGGCCCATTCTTATGCTCCAATTAACAGAGACTGAGTTTGCAACCCAGAACAGAAATGTTTCCTGCTTCACCAATGCAAATGTCATTATTAAGGTGCGATGATTTAATGCCAAGGGGTAAGACGGCAGTGATTTAGTTACATGAAAAACTGACACAAAGGCAACTTACTATTTTAAAATGAAATTCATTATGAAGAGTAACAGTTGATGCTTGACTTTTCAATCCATTATTTCCTATATTAGCAATAAACCTTTCAAAATATGGATCTCTTTTCTAAATTTTCATCAATTTCTGAACCTGTCTGTCCTATTACAGTGCCACGGTGAGCCTATTACTATTCAGAGACCTTTAAATGTATCGTTAAAATAAACACACAATGAAGGATGCAAGACCATCACAATACCAAATTAGAGTTGCCAAATGATTTATAATGTTTTTGAAATTTGGGGTATATACATAAGAAAACAATCAAGCACAATGGGTAAAGGTTATGTAGAGACTGAAAGAATCAGGAACTATACCATGTTCAGTGTAGCTATCTATGCTGCAGTTTAAATTCTAAAAAAAAACAAACAATGGCTTTAATTCAAATTTAAATTAAGCAGGATTTGCATTAATACTTAAATAAGTTCTGTGAAAGTATAGAAATGAAAATAATATCAATTCTTCTGTGATGAAAGCGCACATACTAAATTTTCAAGATGGCTAATGCCATTGAGTATTTGTTAGTACACGTTTAGAAATCCATTAGAGATAGACTTAATTTTTTAAATCACTCTTATGGGAATTTTTATGTCAATGGGCCATTTTTCCTGTGTTTATATACTTTAGCCTATTGTGCTATCATAATATTTGATGGGTGCTGCCATAATTTTAGTATTAACTCACTGAGTGTGATGTACAAGTTTGAGACTTTAAGCCATGAGGATGTCTGTTCAATTCCTGTCTCCACGTGATCATAAGTAAGTTATACCTTGTCTCAAATTTTAAAAAATGCATATAAAATTGTACTCTATCCCTATGTTGTAAGTCATTTTAGATAAAAAAAAGTCAATCAAATGTATAGTTATATTAATGCAACTTGCAGTCTTTAGTTGCTATAGGATCAGTCAAAGGTTAGAACTCTGCTGTGAGCAATATAAAGCTGACAAAATGCTTTGTTTTCTTTGTATATTCATATCAGCTTTACAGATCATATTCACTCCAAAGTTACCAAAATATTGAGAAATATAGAAGGAGTATGGACTACAATTGATTCTTTGTTTAAATATGTTGATTTCTTCCTTGCCTAGTCACTGCTGCCACAGAACAATTACATGGACAATGTTGATTCTAAAAATAGAGTTGTAGAGGGTAGATGGATGAATGACTGGGTAACTAGATGAATGATTGACAAAACATCTTAAACTGAGAACCACAAGGGAGATAAGTTAAATGTTAGAGGAAAACGTGTTAGAATACAGCTGGAAATTTACACAGTCTCAAGGATTTTATGTTACTCAACCTCGTACAAGCCTGATCAAGCTTACTGGACCCTGTCTGCCTCAGACAAGTTTGATCTGGTTTTGCTAGATTTCAGCAGGTACAGAATGCAGTCACAAGACTGACTAATGTTATAGTAAGGTACTGCATGTTCTTGTAAGCTGCATTTCTAGCATAATCTAGAGAAAAGCCAAGAAAAATGACACCTTTTAGCATAATCTAGAAATCTTGCACATATCAGATGCAACCAGGAAAGTCAGAATGCCAAAAAGAGAATATCATTATGATATGACCAAATTCTACATGTTAGCAAACAAATCATTGGTTTCTCCAATACCTTTAATGCATGTGCACAATATTTAATGAGTTTATAGGGTTAATAAGTTTAAAGGGCCATTATTGTCATGTGCACAAAATTACAGTGAATGTGCTAATTAACATGTAATATGTTAATACTCTCTGCCACCGTGATTAGTGAGTATGACTAGCTTACCTTTCTTTACAAGTCAGACTGGGTACATATCAATAAAAGAATATATGGCTTTGTGTCCTGGTGCAAACAGTTCCATATATCAATATTGCAATCTTAGTAGTAATTGAGCCATTTGATTAATAATGGCAGTTGGGAGGAAATTGGACATCTGCTCAGTTAATTCATTTTTTTTTTACTCTTCATCTCTTGGTCACAGAGGGTTTAACAATATTGAACACATGGTAGGAAAAAATATGTCTTGATCTTCCATCTATCTCATTAATATGATCATTTGTTATAGTGCAGTTATTTTTGCCCACTCAGGAAGGGTTGGCTCTTATTTGCTAATGAGTAAACCCTGCTCTCAAAGTGAGGTTTAACCATGAATACTAAGGCAGGAGCGGGGATGAGTGCTTGATAGGGCTGTACCCTGTCCAGACTCACCTTGATATTGAGCATAATTAGGTCTCCTTGTAGATCTGACCTTTAAATTATCTGAAAGGCTTTAGTTGTCTAATTGGACAATTTTGCTTGATGGTTGCTTCTTTTGACACTTCCTTTATGAGTTTAAGAACACTTTCTCCAGAAAATGTGAGATTTATTGGAGAAAGACAGGCCACAGAACTCTGATTGCTTCCGATAGGCTTGTTAAGATCCCTTATTTTTTGTTTTAATCATTGAAAATGTGGTAGGTGTTTTTATGACCAGACAGCAAGGAACAGAATGCATTCATTGTCATTCTCCTCTGTGTGTAATATTGCAAATTTATAATTAGCAAAATAATTTATAAAAGAAGATTCATGAAAGCCTGCGGTGGGTTGGCACCCTGCCTGGGATTGGTTCCTGCCTTGTGCCCTGTGTTGGCTGGAATTGGCTCCAGCAGACCCCCGTGACCCTGTGTTCGGATTCAGCAGGTTGGAAAATGGATGGATGGATGGATTCATGAAAGCTTTTGTTCACTAAAAGACACAACAGAATTTCATTACTTTATGGTTTATTTTACAATGATTATCCATTTTAGTATACAGTGGGTGGCATTGTGTTGCAGTTGTAGTGCTGCTGCCTCACAGTAAGGTTTGTCTCACTGGTCTTCCTTGCATGGAGTTTGCATGTTCTCCCTGTGTCTGCGTGGGTTTCCTCCAGGTGCTTTGGTTTCTTCCCACAGTCAAAATACATGCAGATTAGGCTGATTGGCAATGCTAAATTGTTTGTAGTGTGTAGTTGGGTGTGTGTATGTTTGCCCTGCGATGGACTAGTGCCTCGTCCAGGGCTTGTTCCTTCCTCACGCTCTGTGCTGGCTGGGATAAGCTCCAGCACAGCCCACAAGCCTGTTCAGGACTGAGCAGGTTAGAATATGAGAATGAGAAATTACTTTGCAAAGCAAATTTCCAGGTCTGTAATTTTGTTATACAGTACAACCCTGTCCACCAGTATCCTCAGCTATGCACCTCAATTCTTACAGAGTTTTCAACCCTTAGTCTCCCATTTTGTCCGGTCTTTGCTGTGTCTTCAAGTTCTACCGGTTCATGTAACAAATCCATCATCCCTTTTCTTCTCATCTTCTGAGTCTCTCAAAGTCACTACCAGCCAGGTTTTCATGTCCTTGTCTCCCTTCACTACTTAAGATACTATAAGGGGAGCTTTAACTGGTTTGATTTCCCATAGAGACAAACATTACAAAAAGCAGGTGGAATTCCTAACCAGCAGAGGAGGTCTCAATTTATTTATAACAAATATTGTCAGCACTCAAAGGATCCTAGGCAGGAGAGCATTTTGGTATTACCGTACATTAAATTAGTCCAGGTGGCCCTGATTTGTTAATTGTTTTCAGTCTTGCATGAATCTGGGAATTGATTGCCTTAAAATTCTTTATATCAAAGAGGGTTCACCAGAGATTCTCCCTAGGCATTTTATCGACTTGTCAGCTGTTGAAGGGTGCACTGATGTACCCTCTAAGTGCTGATACCCTTATCCATGTGGCCGTTAGGGATCTTCTGGTTTCTTCTCCTCCATACATTTTGATGAGGTACTTTTCTTTCCTATTCTCTTCCTCTCTCATAATGGTGTCACACGCTTGTACACAGGTGACAGCTTAAGGGCTCTGGTGATGGTAATTCCCCACCACACCACATGTTGCTGTTGTATACTAATGCCTTTAATGCCTCTGCAGACCGGAATATTGATGGATTTAACACTAATAATGTCATTTACAGTGTCAATCCACCTGGACACACCTCTTCCTGCCAGAAGTCATTACAGACGGAAGATCTGCAGTCTTGGGCAGTCAAGATTTAAACTTGCATCTGAAAAGACATATTTTCTCAACACTGTAAACCATGTTTTTTTTTCAACTCAGTTTTACAGGGTTTGTCAATGGGTACTCCACATCTTTATGTGTCTCTGTTTTACTTTGTTACAATGGATCTGCTTTCCTTAGATAAAGTATCTGTTTACTATGTTATAAAGATTGCTATGGCTGGGCTTCATTTCCTCAGCAGCAGCCTTATATTTCTTCCTGAGATTTTTAAGTTCTCCTCTCATGTTTGTTATTCTTCACACTCTATTGTTAGGAGCAACTGGCTGTTTCTCTGTTTTTTCTATTATGCAAAATCATTCAAAAACAATTAAATATATAATATTTGGTACCAATACCCTTTCTTCTGGACCTTGTAAGTGACTGTTTTAGTATGCTGTTAAGGTCTCCATTCATTTCTTTCCCTATCCATTTCTTATTACCTGGTGGTCACTAAATTCTTGCTTTCAGCAGCTGGTTAATTGTGTGTTTTGGTACTTCTGTGTGCTGCTGTGTGAGCTCCTACCTCCCATTGAACTCTCTGGTAGAATAATATTTAATGGTGTTACTGAAGTGATAGCAGGCCTGCGACTCATCAGCCACTATGGTTTTGCTCTGCTTCTATGGTCTCTGCTTTCCACATGCCGTCTTTTCTTGATAGGTCTGAAAGTCTCTTTAAGTTCTTGCACAACTTTCCAGACCTGTAACTTACAGCTACATTGTCTGTTCTGACTTGCCACTTTGTTGACAAAATATCTATCTTAAGCCTTCCATTACACCTGTAGTTTATGCAAAACCAGCAATTAACCTCTGTTACTGTTTTTTTTTTTTTCTCACTGTTAATCATACCTAATTTTCTCAAATGTATAAATGTACAACTCATTCCATTAACCACTGGAAGAAAACTGCTGAAATATGACATTTTATTCAGATATTTCATATATTCCCAACTGACACAAGCAAGCCATCATATTAAGTATGAAGGGCAGAATTGTGAGATAAGTGAAGAGTGCTAGTATAAAAATCTTAATTGTACATTAAAGGAGCATAGGTATCAGCAGCCAGCTTCAACCCATTGTATTTGGGAGTGTGCCCAAGTAATACATAAATACAAGAAATTAATTGTAGATATTGACTCAAATTTCTTGTAGTCAATGAACAATTTGAGAAGCATGAATTTAGTTAAATACTACTGTAGGTTCACATACTACAAGGATATAAGCAGTCTGAAGTCTATGTGGTTTGCTTTAATGCCCATGCCAAATGTACCCCAGCTCAACTTCAAGTCCCCTCAGAAAAATCATAACAATGCAGCTCCTGCTCACCTCTCATTCTGTTGTCCCCATGTTACCTCTGGCCCCCTTTCAATCCCTTGTTTCCATGCCCCTTGCAAAATATACATATAAAATTGCCATCCCTCTGCTCAGCAGGAACAATAAGGATGCATAAGGAGTATCTCTGGAGCCTGCATAAAAACATTGGCTATCTCTCTATATATAAAAGAAAACCCTGGAATGGAAAGCAAATGCAAGGCTACGATACGTGATAATCTCAAAAGACATTTTAAAGACCCACGAGACCAAGGAGACTTGCCACGGTGTGTCTCGCGGGGACTGTTAACATGAGACTTGGTGCCAAGAGATTGTCCCAGGGCCGTAGCAAAAAGGACAGCAGCTGTACAGGCTTTAAAAAGATTGAAGGACAGCGCGACAGCCCAACTGAACACGAGCAGCGTTATACATCCTGCAAGAAAGAATTCAACCACGCCCGCGGCTAGAAATAAAAGACAGGTATTGCTTTTACAACGTCACGTGAGACCAGGCAGTGAGCCATCATTTAAAACAAGTCAACAGACCTCTAAGCTAGCAGTTGTTGGATTGCTTTTGGCAGGTAAGCATCATGTGCTTCAAGCTCTTAAAACAACGACATGCGACAGGCAGAAGAGGCAGCTAGCAAGCAGCAAAAAGACAGCAAATGATCCAAAGGCATATCCTTAGCGTACGTTCAGCTGCAACACCCTTCACAACACGAGCAGTATCATACGTCTGGGAAGAAAGAGATGTAACCTCGCACGGGGCAGGAAATAAAGAAACAAGTATTGTTTTTAACAAAAGTTTTTAAAGTAAAAGTGAAAATAATACATATGTAACAATTCACAAGAAAATAACAATCTCTTTAAATTGTATATTGCCTGCCTAAGGTAAAGTCATCCCTGATGAATGGGGACGTGGGAATGAGGGGTCCTTTCATCGGATTAGCACTATTTCAGATGTTGAATGGCAAAATGGGGGAGGCAGCTTGATGAATGAGGTCTCCAGGACTTAAAACAAATCCAAATCATATTATGTGATATCATCTAATGTGAAATTCTACTCCGTACTTCTAGAATTTTTATTTTTATACTGTATTGAGGATTTATTCTGTTCTATGTATTGTACTGTATTGTATTGACCCCTTCTTTTGGACACCCACTGCACGCCCAACCTACCTGGAAAGGGGTCTCTCTTTGAACTGCCTTTCCCTAGGTTTCTTCCATTTTTTTCCCTACAAGGGTTTTTTTTGGGAGTTTTTTCTGGTCTTCTTAGAGGGTCAAGGCTGGGAGGCTGTCAAGAGGCAGGGCCTGTTAAAGCCCATTGCAGCACTTCTTGTGTGATTTTGGGCTATACAAAAAATAAATTGTATATCCGGTAAACCAAACACAGGAGTTGGTGAGCGAAGCGAGCAGGGGGCGGAGACCCCTAGTCTCTCTGGCTTCATACATTGAAATATCAGAAGAATCACACAGGAAGAAAAACTGAGGACCCTGACAAGTAACATCTATGTGAAAGATGACATCAAATTCACTTAGGTGACACTGGAGGAGGTAAAAAGTGGGCTAGCGCCTCTCAGAACCATCTCTCTCCAAGCTTAAGTCAAGGAAGGAGCTTCACCATAGTTTACAGAGGTATATCAAGATCCATGACCCATTAAAAACAGGATCAAAGAGTCACAAGAAGGTTCAAAAAGACACACAGTAAATGATTAGACTGTCTATGCATTTTACTAGGGGCTAGAACTCCTGTAAAAAACACTTGGCAGATTGATTTGTCCCTTTTCATTATTTTGCTGTTAAAAAATGAGAAATCCTTGCCAACAGAATGTCAAAGATATTGGAAATGTGTAATCTTGGTTTCTTAATGCACCACCACCTACCCTTTCAGTCAAAATGTATACAGAATATACAATATACATATATTTGTACTGCATAGGATGGTTTCCAAAGATTGGGCATCCTGGCTGGAATGGTGGGTGGTCCCTTTCCTAGTTGGGATAACATTACAATGGATAAATGGAAGGGGACTGCTTCCCTGGGCCATCTTTATGATCTTTGGGAAACAGTATGCAGTCCAGGTAGTAATCCGTTTTAACCTAAAGCCTTTTCTTTGACACAACAACTTGACATACACAAGATATAATCCACACAGGATTCAGGCCCCTGTGGTGGGCTGGTGCCCTGCCCGGGGTTTTTCTCCTGCCTTGCGCCCTGTGTTGGCTGGGATTGGCTCCAGCAGACCCTATAGTTAGGATATAGCGGGTTGGATAATGGATAGATAGATGGATTCAGGCCCAGGACATTTGATCAGTGAAGTAGCTGTGCTGTATGGTAAGCATAATTAACATTTACAGAAATTTCAAAATTAATTTCAGATATCTTAAAAGGAAATTCACTTTTCAAGATATCAGAAACCTATTTCAAAATATCAAAAATATCCTCCTTAACATGTTAAGATATCTGCAATATATTCTAAGATATCTAAAATGCATTTCAAAATATCTCAGATATTTTTTGAAATATCTGAAAATAACTGTGTGTACATTTTAAGATATCTGAAATACATTTTGACATAGCTCAAATCACTTTCTGTAAAATTTCATATTCTTTCAATGGGACTTCCAGTCTCTTTTAAGATATCTTGAAATGCATTTGAGATATTCTGAAATTAACAGAAAGTTATTTTAAGGTATCCTGAAATGCATTTCACCTATCCTGAAATAATTTCCTATAAAATTTTCTATTCTTTCAATGTCACTCTTTTGTATTTTACAATATCTTAAAATACAGTCATATGAAAAAGTTTGGGAACCCCTCTTAACTCTTTGGATTTTTGTTTATCATTGGCTGAGCTTTCAAACTAGCAACTTCCTTTTAATATGACATGCCTTATGGAAACAGTAGTATTTCAGCAGTGACATTAAGTTTATTGGATTAACAGAAAATATGCAATATGCATCATAACAAAATTAGACAGGTGCATAAATTTGGGCACCCCAACAGAGATATTACATCAATACTTAGTTGAGCCTTCTTTTTCAAATATAACAACCTCTAGATGCCTCCTATAGCCTTTGATGAGTGACTGGATTCTGGATGGAGGTATTTTTTACCATTCTTCCATACAAAATCTCTCCAGTTCAGTTAAATTTGATGGCTGCCAAGCATGGACAGCCTGCTTCAAATCATCCCATAGATTTTTGATGATATTCAAGTCAGGGGACTGTGACGGTCATTCCAGAACATTGTACTTCTTCCTCTGCATGAATGCCTTTGTAGATTTTGAACTGTGTTTTGGGTCATTGTTTTGTTGGAATATCCAACCCCTGCGTAACTTCAACTTTGTGACTGATGCTTGAACATTATCCTGAAAAATTTGTTGATATTGGGTTGAATTCATCCAACCCTAGACTTTAACAAGGGCCCCAGTCCCTGAACTAGCCACACAGCCCCACAGCATGATGGAACCTCCACCAAATTTGACAGTCGGTAGCAGGTGTGTTTTTTGGAATGCGGTGTTCTTCTTCCACCATGCAAAGCGCTTTTTGTTATGACCAAATAACTCAATTTTTGTCTCATCAGTCCAAAGCACTTTGTTCCAAAATGAATCTGGCTTGTCTAAATGAGCATTTGCATACAACAAGTGACTCTGTTTGTGGTGTGAGTGCAGAAAGGGCTTCTTTCTCATCACCCTGCCATACAGGGTGTCCAAATTGCGCTGAATTGTAGATCGATGTACAGATACACCATCTGCAGCAAGATGTTCTTGCAGGTCTTTGGAGGTGATCTGTGAGTTGTCTGTAACCATTCTCACAATCCTGCGCATATGCCGCTCCTGTATTTTTCTTGGCCTGCCAGACCTGCTGGGTTTAACAGTAACTGTGCCTGTGGCCTTTCATTTCCTGATTCCATTCCTTACAGTTGAAACTGACAGTTTAAACCTCTGAGATAGCTTTTTGTAGCCTTCCCCTAAACCACAGGTGTCAGACTCCGGTCCTCGAGGGCCGCAGTGGCTGCATGTTTTCATTCTAACCATCTTCTTCATTAGTGAGCTGTTTTTACTGCTAATTAACTTCTTTTGCTTTAGTTTTAATTAACTTGACTCAGACCCCTTAATTGTCTCTTTTTCCTTAATTAGTAGCCAAACAATAATGAGACATCAAAATAGCCACCATATGACCAGCTCACCTGTGCCCATCACACAATATCTGAAAATAAAGAAAGGTGAAGGTCTCAGTAAGGTAGATCTCTCAGGTCACCAAAACATTTTGACGGTGTTCTTACAAAAAACAGAAAAATCAACAATTTTGGAAATGAGAGCAGCAACAAGCCATTGAATTAAATAATGGGCTTAATTAACAGCAAGAAGCAGCTTCTCATTAAGAGACTATTTGGAGTGAAATTGGTTGGAATTTGAAATCCCAGTTTAGCTGGTCATCTGTTGACTCGTTTCACATCTCATTCTGTTTGGCTGTCAATTAATGAAGAAACAAATCAATTCAGAAGGCTGAATCCTTAAAAACAGGGCTATTAAAATGAAGGGAAAACAAGTTAATTAGCAGTGAAAACTGGTCAGTGATTAGGAAAAGGGCTAGAATGAAAACCTGTAGCCACTGCGGCCCTCCGGGCCCGGAGTTCGACACCCCTGCTAAACCATGAGACTGAACAATCTTTGTTTTCAGATGTATTGAGAGTTGCTTTGAGGATCCCATGCTGTCACTCTTCAGAGGAGAGTCAAAGGGAAGCACAACTTTCAATTGACCACCTTAAATGCCTTTTCTCATGATTGGACACTCCTGTTTATGATGTTCAAGGCTTAACACGCTAATCCAACCAATTTGGTGTTGCAAGTAATCAGTATTGAGCAGTTACGTGCATTCAAATCAGCGAAATGACAAGGGTACCCATTTTTTGCACAGCCAGTTTTTCACATTTGATTTAATTCCATACAACTAAATACTACTTCACTAAAAATCTTTGTTCGGAAAACACCCCAGTACTTAGATGTTCCTAGGAAATGAAAGACATACCACTGTTATCTTTTTTGTTGAAAGTAGAGTCAATTATTATGCAAGCTGAGAGGGGTTCCCAAACTTTTTCATATGACTGTACATTTGAGTTATCTTGAAATGAGGGCAATATCTTGAAAATGTTGTAGGAAGGAGTCTCAGACATAGCAAAAAGTGTTATGAGGCCTCCAAAATGACCCGTAAAGCAGGTCAGGAACTTCATTAGTCAACCAAGAAGAAGCTCTCCCCAGGGCTGCAAGTTCTCAAACTCTGCTGTTCTACTTCAGCTTACACAAGCCTAACAATGTGTTATTTAACACTGCCATTATGAATCAGACAGCTTAAAGTGTCAAACTTTAGAAAACAAATCTCACAAGGGAGATGAACCATGGTGGCACGGTGGCGCAGTGGGTAGCGCTGCTGCCTCACAGTTGGGAGACCTGGGGACCTGGGTTCGCTTCCCGGGTCCTCCCTGCGTGGAGTTTGCATGTTCTCCCTGTGTCTGCGTGGGTTTCCTCCGGGCGCTCCGGTTTCCTCCCACAGTCCAAAGACATGCAGGTTAGGTGGATTGGCGATTCTAAATTGGCCCTAGTGTGTGCTTGGTATGTGGGTGTGTTTGTGTGTGTCCTGCGGTGGGTTGGCACCCTGCCCAGGATTGGTTCCTGCCTTGTGCTCTGTGTTGGCTAGGATTGGCTCCAGCAGACCCCCGTGACCCTGTGTTCGGATTCAGCGGGTTGGAAAATGGATGGATGGATGGAGATGAACCATAAAAACTCTGGCTTGTATAGACAATCTAATTTGTAATCTTTATAAATTAAGAGTTTATTAGTACAATTAGGTAACTGTAATAAAATGCTCAAAAGAGCAAAAAGCTTGGTCTAAACAGGCAATTGTGATGAACAAGCCCCAATGATAATCTGTTGAACAGAATCCATAGACAGGAGCAATGTAATAAAAAACATCAGAATACCCCTGCTTCTTGCACCTCCCCCAACAAAGCACATGAAATGATAGAGCTAGTGGTTTTAAAGATATGAAATACAAATAACAAATGATGAACAAAACTGACACATGTAACATAAAAAGATAACAACAAATAGTAACTCTAATTAACAAAAGAAGCAATGAAACAGAGTTAATATCAACAGAAATGCATTTCATATATCTGAAAATGGACAGGATGCATTTTAGAGATACCCAGAAGCATATTTGAGATATCCTGAATTGTATTAAAATAACATTCAGACCTCTTTGGAAAAACCTGAGATGCATTTTAAGCTGTCTCAAATACATTTCAAGATATCTAGTAATAAACAGAAAGTCCCATTGAAAACACAAGCAGTTTTACAGGAAATCTTTTTGAGATACTTTGAACTGCATTTCAGATATCTGAAAATGCCAACAAACACTTTAGACAAATCTTGAAATGTATCTGAGATATCTTAAATGAAACAGATGATTTCAAGATATAATTAATTGTATTTCAGATATATTAAAGTGCATTCCAGATATCTATCTATCTTGTGATACGTGTATTTTTCAAGACACCTGTAATTCATTTAAAGATATCTTGAAATGTACTTTTGAGATATCTCTAAATGCTCATTTGTCTTGCCATATTGCTAACCTCTGCACCCCACATGGAGCTCCTCTTCTACAGAATGTGTGTGATGTTAGAACTTTGGCATACTTGCTTGGCTGAATCTAGTGTGAAGATGAATTAGTGTATTGTCTCAGTATTTCCTATATGTAATATTTACAGTATGTGTTGACACAGAAAAAAGTTTGGGGCAGCCTCCCCGTATACAGGTGCTGGGCATAAAATTAGAATATCATGACAAAGTTGATTTATTTCAGTAATTCCATTCAAAAAGTGAAACTTGTATATTAGATTCATTCATTACACACTGACTGATGTATTTTAAATGTTTAATTCTTTTAATGTTGATGATTATAACTGACAACTAATGAAAGTCCTAAATTCAGTATCTCGGAAAATTAGAATATCATTTAAGACCAATTCAAAAAAAGGATTTTTAGAAATGTTGGCCAACTGAAAGGTATGAACATGAAAAGTATGAGCATGTACAGCACTCAATATTTAGTTGGGGCTCCTTTGGCCTGGATTACTGCAGCAATGCGGTGTGGCATGGAGTCGATCAGTCTGTGGCACTGCTCAGGTGTTATGAGAGCCCATGTTGCTCTGATAGTGGCCTTCAGCTCTTCTGAATTGTTGGGTCTGGCGTAGTGCATCTTCCTCTTCACAATACCCCATAGGAAAATCTATGGGGTTAAGGTGAGGCGAGTTTGCTGGCCAATCAAGAACAGGGATACAATGGTCCTTAAACCAGGTACTGGTAGCTTTGGCACTGTGTGTAGGTGCCAGGTCCTGTTGGAAAATGAAATCTGCATTTCCATAAAGTTCATCAGCAGCAGGAAGCATGAAGTGCTCTAAAACTTCCTGGTAGACGGCTGCGTTGACCTTGGACCTCAGAAAACACAATGGACCAACACCAGCAGATGACATGGCACCCCAAACCATCACTGACTATGGAAACTTTACACTGGACCTCACGCAAGGTGGATTCTGTGCCTCTCCTCTCTTCCTCCAGACTCTGGGACCTTGATTTCCAAAGGAAATGCAAAATTTTCTTTCATCAGAAAGCAGCGGTCCAGTCCTTTTTGTCTTTATCCCAGGCGAGACGCTTCTGACGCTGTCTCTTGTTCAAGAGTGGCTTGACACAAGGAATGCGACAGCTGAAACCCATGTCTTGCATATGTCTGTGCGTGGTGGTTCTTGAAGCACTGACTCCAGCTGCAGTCCACTCTTTGTGAATCTCCCCCACATTTTTGAATGGGTTTTGTTTCACAATCCTTTCCAGGGTGCGGTTATCCCTATTGCTTGTACACTTTTTTCTACCACATCTTGTCCTTCCCTTCGCCTCTCTATTAATGTGCTTGGACACAGAGCTCTGTGAACAGCCAGCCTCTTTAGCAATAACCTTTTGTGTCTTGCCCTCCTTGTGCAAGGTGTCAATGGTCGTCTTTTGGACAACTGTCAAGTCAGCAGTCTTCCCCATGATTGTGTAGCCTACAGAACTAGACTGAGAGACCATTTAAAGGCTTTTGCAGGTGTTTTGAGTTAATTAGCTGATTAGAGTGTGGCACCAGGTGTCTTCAATATTTAACCTTTTCACAATATTCTAATTTTCTGAGATGCTGAATTTGGGACTTTCATTAGGTGTCAGTTATAATCATCAATATTAAAAGAAATAAACATTTGAAATACATCAGTCTGTGTGTAATGAATTAATCTAATATACAAGTTTCACTTTTTGAATGGAATTACTGAAATAAGTCAACTTTGTCATGATATTCTAATTTTATGACCAGCACCTGTATTTGCAGTATGGCTGAAAACTAGGCAAAAGGGTAAATGAAAGGTTGTTACAAATACGAGTCCAAAACAGAGCTGATTGGCAGAAAGAATATGCAGTTTTTTAAAGTCAGACAGGGGAAATGATGTCATCTGGACAGGAACTGGAAGTGGTATCATCAGTACAGGGACCAGAAATGATGTCTTCGGGCCAGGAACCGAGGTGACATCATTGAGTCCAGGCGGAACTTCCCGTGTTTTGTCTGTAGGGACAAAAGAGAATAGTTTAGTACACTCTGCCATCCCCTGGTTTGACATGGAACTATCTTCTTTTGAGCCCTTTAGCTGCCTTCCATGCGCACGTGTGTGACAGTGTGCTAGAATTTTCCTTTGGGGGCCATTAACAGCATTGATGCCCAGGAATGACACTCTTAATTCCACTTTTTTTGGCAATTGAACAAGTAGAACATATGTGCGCACATTTAACCAGAAGACTTATTCGAATGCAGGATCGCTAGAGGGCACAGCCTAGCCCAGCATCAGATATAAATGGTCTGACAAGGTCACAGCTGTTCTTAGACCCTTTCATCTATCTATACTAATAAAAGGCAAAGCCCTCACTCACTGACTCACTCATCACTAATTCTCCAACTTCCCGTGTAGGTAGAAGGTTGAAATTTGGCAGGCTCATTCCTTACAGCTTACTTACAAAAGTTAAGCAGGTTTCATTTCGAAATTCTACGCGTAACGGTCATAACTGAATCCTACTTACGTACATATAGACGTCCATAGCCTGCAGCTTGGTCGTCGTGTGAGGCAGGGTTGCGTCCTGCGTCCCCCCGGCCTCCCACGCAGTTGGCTGCCTGCCTATATTGCGTCCCCCATCCCCACGCCTCCCCCGTAGTTGGCTGCCTGTCTATTTTACTCATTTGGAGAACCGCCAATGCCTCTTAAACATCTTAGATTCACAGGTGACGATTTGAGTAGTGGACACTTTGATGTTTATGAATGTATCAACTCTCAAAAGCTGCATGCGAAGTTATCGATGAAACCGGTTGTATGCTTACAACGCTTGACAGATGCCGAATGTCACTTCAACACAACAAGTCCTTCAAATACTAACGTAATTGAAACAAACCATGAAACTCAAACCGATTATGACAGCAGCAATCCAAGCTGTGAGAAAACAGTAAAAAGGAGGCGTGTCAGACGTCATGGTGCATTTTCTGATGCAGCTAGACGGAAACAACTTTGTGACGCTGCCGCCAAATACTCACAGAAAAATCCACAAGTTAATAGACACGCTTTACGCTAAATACTCGCAGGCAAATCCACAAGTTCATAGAGACGCTGTCACTAAATACTCGCAGGCAAATCCACAAGTTAATAGAAACGCTGCTGCTAAATATTCGCACGCAGATCCACAAGTTAATAGAGCTTCTGTTTCTAGGTACGATCCCAATAATAAAAAGTGGCTCATACGAAAACAACAGGTTTGGCTCAAAAAAGCTGATTGTGGATTTGCGTACAGCCACCGAAACTCTGTAACAGCACGAGACTTCAGGTCACGTGTCTGCAAAAGAACCTAATTGAGGCAACTATTTTTACTGGCAGTGGCTCAGGGGAGAGAGTTTTTATTCCTCGCATCCCCGTTATACCCTCTGATCTACCATTTCAATTCAAACGCCTCCAATTTCCAGTAAGGCTCTGCTTCGCAATGACAATAATATAACAACACTCACTAAAAACCGCACCCTCACAGTGATTAATCAGGCAGGGGTCAAAAATAACGAGAAAACTCACACAAGACATAAGAAGAATGTTCAGTCTTCTCGTGTATGGTGATTTTGTCTAATATTGCATTTATTGATTATGAAATTGAAGTTTGATGTCTTATGTCATCATCCCCGGTTTTGTTTAAAGACAAGTATTTTGAAATAGCATAAAATTATGCTTGTTGTTTGGGCAGAAGAGCTTCCCACCTGGCCAGAAAATCTTAAGTAAAGCAAAGTACTGTTGATTTACACAGATTTGTTGGCGGTAATTTTGTACACAAAGTTGTGAACACAAACTTTTCATTAATTTGCATATTTGCTTGTATTTAATGGTATTCAGAATTATTACAATTAAAGTTTTTTTCAAGCTTCAGGCTCACTGCTAAGTAATGGTTTCAGCATTGTGACAAATTATGTATGTAAGAGTTGTGGCCGTCGAGAAGAAATGACAATGTTGGATGGATGTAGGCGTAGTTATTTTACTTTATTAATTATTATTAGTATTATAGTATTCAGAGAAACACATTCATACACTACTAACTCTTGCATCAGCAGACACAGCACAGAATCCATCCCTAGATGGGACTCCAGTCTACCGCAAACCACACTCGCTCATGCCAAGATGAGTCTTCTGTTGGTTTAAACTGGAGAATCTCTGATTGTGAGAGAGAGGAGCATCAGCCCATCACTGATGGGATCAGAGTTGGAACGTAGCTTGCTGGAAATATGAGGAGGCAGGTTTGATAGCCAAAGAAACCCCTAAAATTAATATAGGAGACTCTCAAGGAACCAGCAAAAAATCAAAGAAATAATCCTTGAAATAAAATAGATTTCGTGAAATTGTAAATTTAAACTTGGTGCGCCATGCACGAGCCCCAGGCCACGACTTGCGCACCAGAACTCGCGCACCAAATGCTTGTCAATCTCTCTTGTGTGTAAATATACAATCTAACTTCTTCTACAAGTCAAGTCAAGTTGGTGAGCATGCACTGATACAGTGCATTGCCACACCCACCACACGACGAAACAACTAGGGATCCAGGTTGGCAACCCCCCAGGCAGACATGCGGTCCAGTTCCACTGTAAATGACCCTCTATCTGCCGCAGCCAGGTATTACGTGGGTGACCCCTTGGCCTGGTCTAGCCACTCGGGTCCCCAACAATGAAGATCTTACGAGCTGGATCCCCCTTGGGGAAACATGGCACATGGCTGTAGTGCCGTAACGGACACTCCCTCACAATGCAGGTAATGTGCCTCATTCGGTACTCCATGAGCAACTGCTCATTTGACACAAGGTCAAACCAACGGTACCCAAAGATTTTCCGGAGAGACACAGTACCAAAGGAGTCCAGTCTTCGTCTCAGGTCACTGGACAGCATCCCTGTCTCGCAACCATATAGCAAGACAGGAAGCACCAGGACTCTAAAGACTTGGACCTTCGTCCTTTTGCATAGATATCGGGAGCTCCACACACCCCTTTCCAGTGACCTCATGACCCCCCATGCTCTCCCAATCCGTCTACTGACTTCATAGGAAGAGTCACCAGAAACATGAATGTCACTGCCAAG
The DNA here is from genome assembly GCF_900747795.2 of Erpetoichthys calabaricus. Taxonomy (NCBI): domain Eukaryota; kingdom Metazoa; phylum Chordata; class Cladistia; order Polypteriformes; family Polypteridae; genus Erpetoichthys; species Erpetoichthys calabaricus. Next base: position 138,221,041 of record NC_041402.2, on the reverse strand, counting down.
GTAAGTAAACCTCTCGACAAGGTCGACACTCTCTCCGCAGACAGACACACTGCTGATGGCTGTGCCCAAGAGGTCATTAAAGGCCTGGATCTTGGTTTTTATCCAGGACACTAGCAAGCCCAGACACTCAGACTCCTCACTCAGTCTCTTGAGTGCCCCGATCAGAGCCTCCATTGACTCCGCGAAGATCACAGCATTGTCAGCAAAGTCAAGATCCGTGAATCTTTCTTCACCAACAGATGCCCCACAGCTGCTGGATTCCACGACCTTGCCCAACACCCAGTCCATACAAGCATTGAACAGAGTAGGAACAAGAACACTCCCCTGGTGAACTCCAGAATCCACTTGGAAAAACACTGAGGATCTGCCTCCACTCTGCACAGCACTCACAGTACCAGTGTATAGGCCGGCCATGATATCCAGCTACCTCAAGGGGATCCTGCGAACCCTCAGGGTGTCCCACAGGGCAGCTCGATCAACTGAGTCGAACACTTTATGAAAATCGACAAAGGCTGCAAAGAAACTCTGCCGATATTCGCGTTTGCGTTCCATGAGAACCCTCAGTGCCAGGATGTGGTCAATGGTAGACTTCTTAGGCGTAAAACCAGACTGTTCCGGTTGCTGGTAGGTGAGCAAGTGATCACGAATCCTATTGAGGACGACCCTAGCAAGGACCTTACCCGGCACCGAGAGCAGTGTTATCCCTTTGTAGTTGCCGCAATCCAGGTGATCACCCTTCCCTTTCCAGATAGGGACGACAAGTCCCATTTTTCAGTCAGTTGGGATGATGCCAGTCTCCCAAATGGAAGCAAAGATTGCTTGCAATGCCAGGAGGACAGCCTTACAACCAGCCTGGAGAAGTTCACCCCAGATCCCACAGATTCCTGCTGCCTTTCCTCTCCTCAACTGGTTCACCACCTGTGCAATCTCAGTGAGATTGGGTGGTTCACAGCTAATTGGAGGATTAGCCTCAAGGACCGTGCACCCAGAGATATCCAACGTCCTAGCCGGAGGATCAGCTTTGAACAGCTGCTCAAAGTAGCCAGCCCAGCAGGTCACAACTGCAGTGTCATCCATAAGGACCATTCCATCAGCCACCCTGACTGCGACTCTCAGAGGTACAGATTCGGATGCGCACATCTGTTGTACGGTCGGTTGGAATTTTTTTATTTAAAATTTGAAAATTATTGTTCATTTTCAAGTGTCTGGCTTACTCGATTCGCCATGGCATTCGTATTCTAGACTTATCAGGTGAGCAGAAATTGGCGAAATTTGAAGCTGCGGCTTCATTTCGTAATGTGTTTAGTGCAGTACCGCCGCTCCCTATACGTAGAGTACGCAGTCTGCGTAGGGCACCAACTCCCAGGGGGGCACCATCCCAGCTGCTCAAAAAAATCGTTTTTATATATTATAATAATAAATTAATATTAATAATATACATATGCAAATAAACAAAAATATAAACGTATATATTGCATTTTACGGTGAACGCAGAGTAGGCTAAGCACACGTGATGACGCGCGCGCCCTCACCTCTGTACCCAAATCTCTGGATTGCTCTGCGCATAGCAGTGACGCTCCCTGTAACTGTTGCCTCTGCTGAGCGAAATTTTTCTAAAATGAAGCTCATCAACTGCGGTGGGTTGGCACCCTGCCCAGGATTGTTTCCTGCCTTGTGCCCTGTGTTGGCTGGGATTGGCTCCAGCAGACCCCCGTGACCCTGTGTTCGGATTCAGCGGATTGGAAAATGGATGGATGGATGGAAGCTCATCAAAACGTACTTGTGCTCATCTATGGCACAAGAGCGCATGAGTGGTTTGGCAATTGTCAGCATCAACTCTGAATTAGCAAAGGCTTTATCATACGAAGAGCTCATTTACGACTTTGCCTCAAGAAAAAACAGAAGTGTGCCTTTGTAAATTTTGAACTTTTGAAAGCTCCAGCAGATGACAGTGTTGATTTTATTTCAGTTTATTATTGTTTATTTTATTTATTATAAATGTTTTATTTAAAGTGTAATTTTAGTTTGTATTTTTTGCTGTAGAACTACAATTGTAATTTATAAATAATACAATTTATTTATGTATTTACTTTTATTTGAATAAAGTTCTATTTTGGCCCCTATAGTAGGTGTTTTTTTATTATTTTATTTTTACTTCCGTAATATTTGGGGGAGGGGCACAAAAGTAAATTTCTGCTTAGGGCACCCATTTGGCCAGCAGCGGCCCTGGTTTACTGAATTAGTTGAAGAAAATGGCTGGACTGCAAAGCAGATTTATAATACAGATGAGACTGGGTTAATGTGGATGTGTTTACCCAGTTTGCCTGGTTATAATGAAAAGGTAGCTCACGGGTTCAAGCTAAATAAAGAGCGTATTACTGCTCGTATGTACAAACGCATTAGGAACTAATAAGGTAAAAGTTATGTGATCCACGAATTTCCCAATCCAAGGTACCCTAAAAACATAACTAACATCCCTGTGGATTATCATCCACAGAGGAACAGTTGGATGGATGTTGACATTATTACGAAGTTTTTCCTGTCATTTGTTTGCTCCCAGTGTCAAAGAAAATGTAATAAAGGAAGGAATGTCAGTGGATAGAAAAGTTATGTTGCTCCTGGATACTGTCGCGCACATCCCTGCGCAGCTACCGACCACTACACGAACGCATTCAACCCTACGATCAGCCGGGGACCGATTAGCTGATGCTGGTACATCACTTTCTTTTTCGATCTACAGATCACTTGAATCAAAACCGGTGCGCGATATGTTAGTGTCCGATTCAGCAATAATAAAACGTTGTCTACGGAGTATTTTGCTTTGCGCATTCTCTCGCCAGGTCCACCTTTTTGTTCCGGCGGCCAACAGCTGTGTGAAGACAGCTCCAGTGGTCTGTAGCAGATCAGCTGCGCATTCCTATCAGCTGCCGAAAAAATATTCAGCCTTCAAAGAGTTAATTTGCTTTTAATTACTATGGACTACACTATTAGGCCTATTTGTAATAGTAACTCACAAGCAACCAGAAACTACACTTATCCTGGCATCTACCAATCCCCGTAGGTGCCGGTTAACTGAGAGTCCACTGTACACAGTTATTACTCTTCTGTGTGTACAGCTGCAGGCGCTAGCGACGCAAAGGCTCAGGAGTGCCGAATTACCGAGACGATAATGACCTACCCAGAATTCAGCATTTGTTTAACCGGTTGGCGGCGGCGTGACACTGAAAAATAAACGCTAGGGTTTGAAAGCGGAGTCCTAGACAGACCTGTTTTTTTCCTTTTTTGAACTGGGCAAGTCCTGCGCGTAAATGCGTGAAGATAAGGAAATAAGGGTGCATTTTCACTTAAACGTTATGTTCGAACATGGGTGTCAGCAACTCAAAGGCTCCTAATACGTAAGTAATTTTTTCATGTACAACAAACTTTTTATGTGACCAAGGCTTGTGAAATATTTGTAAAACTAATTGGACTTTGACCTGACACTATCCTCAAACATACTAACAGCGAAGTGAATTTCCACTTTCACAACCTTCCCTAATCTGTGTTACAGAGTAAAGGAGAGTTGCTTTTTAATTCACTCAAACAAATAAATGCATTCTGCTGAGCTACTTGTTCTTAATGTTTCTCTGACGTAACTCGAAGGAGACGTCGGGGACAGCGTGAAGTAGTCGGACACTACGGGCGTGCTACGAGTTTCGTTTATTTTTCTGATAGGTGATTCGTTTGTGGTCGGTGGCCGTGCGTTATAGTCGGCTGTCCTCTATTGGCAGTTTTTTGTCCATTTTCAGGTGCGAGTATATTTGTTTTTGCGTAGTATTATATCGAAGAGTGAGTATGTCATTAGGTTTAATAGCTGATCTGTCATCATTTTTCACAATTTCGCTTAATCAAATTCAGGGTCACGGACAGCCGGAGTCTGTAACGGTAGCACTATTTAGGAAACAACTCGTCTATCGTAGGAAGCACAACAACGCCGGACAATTTGGAGTCGCTGATTAAAACAACCAACCCTAATTTTAAGTGTGAGAGGAAAAAACAAGCAGACATGCTGAAAGCTTCCAGTTCTAGTGGGCCAGCGTCCAGCGCGGGATTCAAAGACGCTCTTATGTTCACAGCACTATGTGAGATATGAGCAGGCTTACCAAAGACAAAAAGATATACCTCTGGTGTTATTTTCTTGGGGTCCCAGACTTTCTCCCCCTCCCCCTTCCCCACCTATTTACTTAGACGTTAACGGTTTGAAGCATCATCCACAGGTTTGAGTACGGTAACGACGAATAACAATAATTATTTGCATTTTTATAGCGCATTTTCTCACTACTCAAAGCGCTCAGCAATTGTAGGTTAAGGGCCTTGCTCAAGGGCCCAACTGAGCAGAGTCTCTTTTGGCATTCGAACCGGCAACTTTCCGATTGTCAGTGCAGATCCCTAGCCTCAGAGCCACCACTCAGCTGAACTGTTCTTCTTCCAGACATGGTGTCTGTTGTCAACAGTTGAATTCATGATATATTACAGAAATCTTATCAACTAAGGAAAACAAACTCAGTACAGTTTTTTCTCTAGAATTGTCTAGTGCAATTCACATCTCCTTGATTTATTAGCTAAGCAAAACAAATAAAAAAGGAATTGAGAGATGGAATTTTGATTTAAGAAATCACTGGTGTCCTCATACTTTGTCATGATAGACTCAGGCACCCATGCCCCTGCTTTGTATTAATGGGGTTTGAAAATAGGTGGCTGGATGGATGAATTGATTTAAGAAGTTGCTTACTGTAAAAACCTGAGTAGGTTTCCTTAACCTTGGCCTAAGTGCTGTAGAGAGAAAGACATGCTTGACTTGACCTAATGTAGAAGGGGGGACACAAAAATTCTTGGAATCAGTCAATAGCATGGAAGTAGGGTTTAGTTATCAAATATGTCACTAGGTATCATATGCCTACAGCCTGGTTAATCAATTTGTTGAGTGGCGGTGTGCTGATCAGGAGTGTATTTCTAGACTTCATTCTATACTTCAGAATGTGACTTTGGGGAATTTTGTTTTTCTTTTTTCTTCAGGTCCTCATGGCAATGATCATAATGTTTTTCAACCTACTTGTGCAAATGTAGTTTGTTCCTTCTTGACAGACTGTTAATCGGCAACAGGAAAAATATCTGGGGATGTGGTGCACTCAAAACTGAATTTTGCACAATGACAACGCTCCTGCACACACAGTGTTGTCTGTCAAAGAGTGTTTGACCAAAAAAATGTACTGTAGTTGTTGCTTCACATTCCCCGTATTCGCCAGATGTTGTCCCACGTGACTTCTTTGTGTACCTCAAATTAAAATTCAGACTAAAGGGAAGAAGATTTGTGACTGTGGAAGAAATATAGGAAAACTGCATAAGACTTTAGACATGGTAACAATAGATAAGTGGAGAAAATGTTTAAGGAATGGTGTTGGGACCAGTGTACTGCATCTTAAGAAGGGTATTTTGAAGATGACTAAAAGGGAACTGCTGTAAGTTTTATAATAAAAGTTTGTTTTAACAATTCTTTGAATTGTTGGGTCCCTCCTTGCATGCTGTTTTATCAAAGAGTTACTTAGTGGTAGCATAAAAGTGACAAGCACCAGGTGTAGCAAGTGGTTTAGCTGTTGTCAGGAGGTGACATGGTGGCCAGCTACAGCTTAATTGATTAACTGAGGTTAATTGATTATTTATATTCAAGTGATGAACTGACAAAGTTATGGAACAGCTAAGCAGAAAGTCATTAACTGACATATGAAAAGGTCACCTAGCTATATGTCGGACTGTTATTTTGCTGCACACATGAGATGGTAGCATGTTAAGGATCAGAAAATGAGTCACATTTTGGTTTGGAAGGGGAAATGTTGAAGTAGAGCTGGTGTCTTATTCATGGATCAGTATTTGTACATCTGTGAATTCTAATGGAGGCATTGGGAGGGAGTTTTTGTTTAGGGGGATGGACCATCAGCTGAGCAGGAAAATGAACGTTGCTTTTCGTAGCCTTTAATACACCTTTGTTTTTCAAATTAGTTTTTTTATATATACTGCTGCAAATAGTTTTAGAGTATACTTGCACACGTTTTTTACCACCTTTTTTACATTTTATAAGCAGATTTTTTAATATTTTTGTTTTAAATGCATCTGCAAGTTCCCAGTTTTATCAGGTTGAAATTTTGATGGTACCTTATTATTGTCATTTACGCTAGAGTGTGACAAAGCTGTCAAAATCTGGGTGATGTGTTCATAGGTCACAAGTGGGCTTCAGCTCTGCAAAGCATCAAAGCAATTCAGCTGTGGGCCATTTGGAGGCTTACCTGTTTTTGAAAGGTGCTGTTTATCCTGCTTACAGAGGAATCGAAGCATACGAGCAGTAATACGCTCTTTATTTAGCTTGAACCCATGAGCTACCTTTTCATTACAACCAGACAAACTGGGTAAACACATCCACATTAACCCAGTCTCATCTGTATTATAAATCTGCTTTGCAGTCCAGCCATTTTCTTCAACCAATTCACTAAACACATTACGAAATGAAGCTGCAGCTTCAAACTTCGCCAATTTCTGCTCACCTGATAAGTCTAGAATACGAATGCCATGGCAAATCTTGAGTAAGCCAGACACTTGAAAATGAGGCTGATGGAATGGTGCTTATGGATGACACTGCAGTTGTGACCTGCTGGGCTGGCTACTTTGAACAGTTGTTCAAAGCTGATCCTCCAGCTAGGATGTTGGATATCTCTGGGTCCACGGTCCTTGAAGCTGATCCTCCAATTAGCTGTGAACCACCCAATCTCACTGAGATTGCGCAGGTGGTGAACAAGCTGAGGGGAGGAAAAGCTGCAGGGATCTGTGCTATCCGGGGTGAACTTCTTCAGGCTGGTGGTAAGGCTAAGAAGTCTACCATCGACCGCATCTTGGCACTGAGGGTTCTCATGGAGCGCAAACGCGAATATCGGCAGAGTTTCTTTGCAGCCTTTGTCGATTTTCATAAAACGCTGAACTCAGTTGATTGAGCTGCCGTGTGGGACATCCTGAGGGTTCACGGGGTCCCCTCGAGGTTGCTGGATACCATGGCCAGCCTGTACACTGGTACTGTGAGTGCTGTGCAGAGTGGAGGCAGAACCTCTGTGTTTTTCCCAGTTGATTCTGGGGTTCGTCAGGGGTGTGTTCTTGCTCCTACTCTGTTCAGTGCTTGTGTGGACTGGGTGTTGGTCAAGATCGTGGGGTTCAGCGGCTGTGGGGCATCTGTTGGTGAAGAAAGATTCACAGATCTTGACTTTGCTGATGATGCTGTGATCTTCACAGAGTCAATGGAGGCTCTGATCGGGGCGCTCGAGAGACTGAGTGAGAAGTCTGACTGTCTGGGCTTGCGAGTGTCCTGGATAAAAACCAATATCCAGGCCTTTAATGACCTCTTGGGCACAGCCATCAGCAGTGTGTCTGTTTGCAGAGGGATTGTCTACCTTGTTGAGAGGTTTACTTACCTTGGCAGTGACATTCATGTCTCTGGTGACTCTTTCTATGAAGTCAGTAGACAGATTGAGAGAGCATGGGGGGTCATGAAGTCGCTGGAAAGGGGTTTGTGGCACTTCCGATATCTATGCAAAAAGATGAAGGTCCAAGTCTTTAGAGTCCTGGTGCTTCCTGTCTTGCTATATGGTTGTTTGACATGGATGCTATCCAGTGACGAAAACTGGACTCCTTTGGTACTGTGTCTCTCCAGAAAATCCTTGGGTACTGTTGGTTCGACTTTGTGTCAAATGAGCGGTTGCTCATGGATTCCTGAATGAGGCACATTACCAGCATTGTGAGGGAGCGTCAGTTATGGCACTACGGCCATGTGGCACATTTACTCGATGGTGATCCAGCTTGTAAGATCCTCATTGTTAGGGACCCGTTTGGCTGGACCAGACCAAGGGGTCACCCACGTAACACCTGGCTGTGGCAGATAGAGGGTCATTTCCGGAGGGTGTGACTGAACCGTGTGTCTGCCTGGGGGGTTGCCAACCTGGATCCCGAGTTGTTTCGTCGTGTATACCAGTGCATGCTCCCCGATATGACTTGACTTGACTTGTTTATTAGGTGTTACATTGGACAGTACAGCTGTTAATTAGAAGGTGGCTTTGCTGATGGCCAAGTGGTGTGTCAGTGATATTGTTGGTAAGCTAATGAACAGCAGGTGACTCAAATGAGGGTTGAAGTGTATTAGTGCCATCTTGTACAAGCGTCTCAGCTTAATCTGAATTTATTTTAAGGACTGATATATATATTTTATCATTTGTGAATTTCCCCTTCGGATTAATAAAGTATCTATGTTTCTAGCCAACTAATGTTTTTGTCTTTGATTGTCATTATTGGGGTGGGGATGGATAAAACTGGATGCATGACATTTTAGTTTCTAAATATGCCAGGTGACACAGGAAATTGTTCATATTACGGTCAGGGAATATCAAAGCTTTTGGTCAACAGTTGGCTTATGATTGCAGTGATTTCTTAGGTGGTGATTAGAAGCAGGTTCAGAAGTAGAATAGGGACCTCAAAGACTATAGTTCAGCAGGTGATCTGGAAAGGTTTAGAAAAGCAAGTTTTCATATTTCCTTATATTCCTGCTTAATTGTTTAACTATTTTAATTAAAACACAAGTGCCATAAAATCTATGACAAAAAACAAATAGTCACACAGAATTATACAGTTTGCATAAAAACCGGGTGAAATAATTCTTTATCTGTTTGTCAAAGGGCCAAAACCAAGGATTGTTTGGATTAGGTAAAGCTGCCTTAGTCAGCAATAAACACAGAAATTTATAGCAGCATAGAGTCATACAAACTCTGAATGATTTCCCTGTGCCATGTCTAATCATACATTATGTAACTTGTCCTCTAGTTGGGCAATGATATATTGAGGGTGTACAGCGAATGTTAATAATAATGATAAGTTACATTTATTGAGCGCCATTCAGAAACCCAAGGTCACTTTATATACAGAGTAAAAAAAATAATTACACAGATGACAAAAGTTCGTAGAAGAGGAAAGTTTTCAGTTGAGATTTAAAAGTGCAGAAAGAGGAGCAATCTCGGAGAGACTGAGGAAGAGAGTTCCAGAGTTGAGGGGCTATAGCACTGAAGGACCTGCCTCCCAAGGTGGAGAGTCTGGTGCGTGGGACAGTAAGGAGATTACTGCTCGAGGACCTGAGAGAGCGACAAGGAGTGTAAGGAGCTAGTAGCTGAGTGAGGGGGGGGGAGGGAAGGGAGGTTATGTAGGGCTTTGAAGGCAAGAAGCAGAATCTTGAATTTAATCCTTGATGGAACCGGTAACCAGTGAAGCTGGGAAAGAACAGGGGAGATGTGAGCAAAACACTTTGTGTAGGTGAGGACTCTGGCTGCGGAGTTCTGAATATACTGTAGCTTCTGTATAGATTTTGCAGGGAGGCCAATGAAGAGGGAATTACAGTAATCAATAACGAGACATAATGAAACAATGAACCAGAGTTTTAGCATCATTAAAGGACGGAAATGGATGGAGGTTGGCAATGTTATGGAGATGACAGAATGACATTTTGGAAAGAAACCTAATGTGTAGCTCAAAGTTAAGTGATGAATCAAACAATACACCAAGATTTCTGACAACAGGAGCAGGTTTGACATGTGTACCATCAACAGAAACAGAGAAATTGGATGCCTTAGAAAGTTGGAATTTTGGACCTACCAGTAACACTTCAGTTTTATTGGCATTAAGTTTGAGAAAGTTATTTTCCATCCATAGCTTCAGATCAGTGATGCAGTCAGTGAGTGTGCTGGGAGGCAAGTCTGTAGGGGAGTCTGTACTAAGATATAACTATATATTGTTTGAATAACAGTAGAAGTTAAGGCCATGTCTGCAAATAATCTGACCCAAGAGAAGGATATAAAGTAGAAAAAGTAATGGCCCAAGGACTGAACCCTGAGGGACACCACGTGACACAGGTGAGGTGGAGGATTTATATCAGCCGAGTGTGACAAACTGTTGCCTATTAGAGAGATATGATATGAGCCATTGAAGGGCTAAGCCAGAGATGCCTACAGCAGAGAGACGTGACAGGAGGATTTCATGATTAACAGTGTCAAATGCTGCACTTAAATCAAGGTGGAGGAGAATATTAAGTGAGCCATAGTCTGCAGACCGGAGAAGATCATTAACTATATGGAGAAGAGCTGTCTTAGCGCTGTGTTGTGTATGAAACTCAGACTGAAAAGGCTCATAAGAGTGTATTGTCTAGAAGAAAAGCATGGAGTTGTGTAGCAACCACGCGTTCCATCACCTTAGCCAAAAAAGAGAGATTAGAGATAGGCTTGTAACTGGAGAGAAAGGAAGAATCCAGGTCAGGTTTTTTAAGGATTGGGGTAACTGCAGCAGTTTTGAGGGCAGTAGGGACAGAACCTGAAATGAAACATGCATTTACCAATGAGGCAACAGAAATACTAATTATGGATGAGCATGTCTTAAGCAGAGACGTGGGGGCAGGATCAAGCAGACAGGAGGAAGAATTAGACTTATTAATAAGTTCAGAGATGGCAAGAGAGTCAACAGGCGAGAAACAAGTGACTCTTGATGATGGAAATGGCAGATCAGAATGAGTGAGTGATTGAGGTGTGGAGGGGAAACTGCGATAAATTTGATCAATTTTGGTATTAAAGAAATGTAAGAAAGACGGACACTGTTCAGCTGCATTGGGTCATGCTAGAGGAGGGGGTTGTTTATTAGTTCATTAACAGTCCTAAAAAGAGTTCTAGGTCTAGACTTTGCACCATTTATGAGAGAGGAATAATAGTTGGAGCGAGCACTGTTAAGGGCATCCCTATATTTAAGTATGTGCTCAGTGTAAAGCTGTGAATGAACTATGAGACCCGTTTTCTTATAAAGCTGCTCAAGATGCTGGCTAGTGGCTTTCATAGCTCTGAGCTCATCGGTGTACCAGGGACAGGAGTGGGAGGCTGGAATCTGCCTAGTCCTTAAGGGAGCAAAGTTATCTAACAGTTGGGAAGCACAGCTGTTATAAAGGGAAGTCTATGCAGTTCAAAAAGAGATGATGACAGAAGGGAAGCAGCAAACAAATCAGAATTAACAGACCTAATGTTGCGATAGGAGACAGACGTTTTCTTGACAGATGTAGTGGTAATAATGCTAAAGTTACATTCAATAAGCTTATGATCAGAAATACCAGAGGGTGAACCTCAGACAGAGACATTATTCAAGCCATTTGAACAAAGCAAATCAAGAATATGACCCCGAGTATGAGTGGGAAAATCCACATGCTGTGTCAAGTCAAAACATTCCAAAGTTGAGATTAATTCAGCTATAAGAGAGCAGTTGATATCAACATGAATATTAAAATCACCAAGTAAAATTACAGCAGGGCAAAGAGATGAGATTACAGTGAGAAGTTCATTAAATTCAGACAGTTCACCACAGATTTGGGAGGGCGATAAACTAACAGCAGCAGCACAGGAGGGGAGGAAACCAGTTTAACAGCAATATATTCAGAAGATGTGACTTCAAAAAGTCAAGGTAGATCTATAAACCACAGCCAGGCCACCCCCTTTTCTTGTTAACCTGGCTATAGATATGTGGCTATAGCCTGGGGGAGACAGCAAATTTAAATGTAAATAGTCACCGAGGTTGTTGCCAAGTTTCAGTAAGAAGAAACATGTCCACTTGCTTCTGGGAGATGAGGTCATTAATCAGCGAGGTCTTGTTAGTGATGGAGCGAGTGTTCAAAAGGGCGAGCCTAAAGTTGGAACAGCCGGGAGAGTAGGGCGCAGACACCTCCTGAAGAGGACGAAGATGGCCCATGTTTATTCCTCGGATAGCCCTAGCGTTAAGCCAGTGAACATGGTGAGATGTCAATATAGTTGGAATCGACACGTCCGAGCCACAGATCCACGAGGGGCCTCTTTTAGACCAGTGAATATAGCAAGGATGCCAAGTAATTCCAAGCGCCTGGCAAAAACTATAAGTCAGGGAGACCAATTGTGGATAACAGTCAAGATTTTTAAGTTCATATTGAGAATATATGAGCTGCATTGCCAAAAAAGTAGAAGTGACAACACACAGCACAACTCCAAACCAGAGACAGAACATGCTAAGAATATCCAGACACCGGTGGACACCGCCAAGAGCGAACAGAACGCCACACAACACTATGCTAACTCCAGCTACACACGTTAGCCAACTAAATCTCACTGCATAACCAGCTAGAAAAGGAAAAGCACAGCGGGCAGGCTACACATTCGCAGCTCAGACTGGCAACTGCAAATGAAGCAAGAGTAGATTCATACTCGCCGCAAAGGCAGTAACAGGAGAGAAGGAAGAGAGCTTGCGCAGGACTGAAGCAGGTGTGATGTAGGGAATTGCCAGTGGCATTCGTAAGTAAAATTCGAAAAGAGCAGTCAAATCAGAAGGTAAAGGTGGAAAAGTCCGATGGGACAAGACAAAACAAATACAACTACACTGGTGAGAAACGGCAGCCAAAAGCGCACAGCATACTCTCAACCGGAAATACTCTCTTTCTTAGTTATTGAAAAATAGCATCAAGCTATACAAGGGTTTTTTGATGGCATGACCTTAGTGTACTGTGAAAAGGTCAAATTGCCCTGGACGAGCAGTAGAGGTGACTGACCTTCATAGCTGATGATTGCCTACAGCATGACACCCACTGTTCTGAGAGTTTGCCATTCAACAATGCTGTCTGGATTATATTGTATCTTTGTACACATTGTTTGTAAATCTAGTTGTTATCCTCAAGGTGTAGGACTTGATCATGAAGATGACCTGATGTCAGTCAGTGGTATATTTCATACAGCTTAACATCAGTTCATATGCATTTGGAGGTGGTTTGTGGTCAGTGACTGTTGTCATGATGTACAATGAAGTCCTACATCAGCTACAGATTGTTGGCTCTTGAAGTAATCTATTCAGTGGCACTGCATGCAAGCTTCCATATATCTCTGTCTCAAAAGAGGGACCTTTTGGTACTTAGAACATTTTGCATCTTGTTGAAAAAAAGAGAACTCCCTTCAGCTTGCAGAGGCAACAGCCCCCCTAAGCTACAAGAGGCATGCTTCTGTAAGTACATCAGACTGTGAGTAGTCAGACTACGTTCATTCCCCCAGTCTTCTGTTTCTACTCACGCCTGGCCTATTATATACACAGTGAGACTGTCCTCCTACAACCACACTGATCTGTATAGCTAACATGTTCCAGGATCCAAAAGGCATTACGAAAACCAGCAATTCTGCCCCTGATAAAACTCACTAAACTTTTTATAAGACTGAAAATTTCATTTCAGCCATTGTTTGTTCTGTAGTAGCAGTACAAGCATCCAAAGGTCACCATGGCCCCTCCCTGTCCAAATAATGCTTGGCTTTTTGGATGTGGTCATGAGCTTAACAGCTTGCAGATCTAATTTTTAATCAGAATCAGAATTCATTTTATTGGCCAGGTACACTAATGTGTATTAGGAATTTGTCGTGATAGTATTGGTGCAACATAGAAGGACAGCATAGAATGCAAAATATAAATATAAGAAGATAAAATATAAAATGATAGAATATTATGCAGCGTACAAGGACAATACAAAAACATAAAGAGGTAGTAGGATTAAAATGTCCAAGCAGTGAAGTGTGCAGGTATACAAAGATGAGTAGAAGCTCAGATCTGATTAGTCGGAATAACTGTACATGGTAAAAAATTTAGGCGACAGGTTGTTTTAACTTTCACTGTACGAAGATGTTTGCTGGTGGAAGTCTTTGGAACAGGTGATGTGCTGGGTAAGTCGGATCAGCAATGATCTTTATGGCCCTTTTCCTTACTCTGGACTCAAATAGGACTTCAATGTGTTGTAAGTTACAGCCTTTGATCCTTTCACAGGCTTTGATGATGTGTTGCTGATTGGCCTTAGTCTGAACAGAGGCAGAACCAAACCACATAGTTATAGATGAGGTCAGAATAGACTTAATGATGGATATGTAGTATTGAACCAATATTGCTTGAGAGAGATAGAATATCCTTAGCTGACACAAAAAGAACATTCTTTGTTGGGCTTTCTTAATAATGCATGTGCTCTTATTGTCCCACTTTAGGTTTTGTGACAGCACAGTGCCCAGAAACTTAAATTATTCAGTCATCCCAACACCTGAGCATTTATGGCAAGTGATAATTAATAATAATAATAATAATACATTTTATTTATATAGCGCCTTTCCCATGCTCAAGGCACTTACAGAATATAATAAAGAATGGCAGCGTATACAGTATACAGCATTGTACAAACCAGATACATAAATAAAGAAGATTAAGACAGTGAATTTTGAAAAAAATCAGACAACATTATTGATGGTCTCGCACACACACATACAGGTTACATTAGCATCTTGACAAAGAAGTAAACTGAGAGAAGGGTAAAAAAGTCAAGTAGGGCTAAAAGCCTTCCTGAACAGATGAGTTTTGAGTTGTTTTTTAAAACAATTCATGGAGTCAGCTGACCTGATTAATTTCGGTAGGTCATTCCAGAGTCTGGGCACTATACAGCTGAAGGCCCTGTCACCCATGGAGTGTAGATTAGTGTGGGGTACAACAAGATTTCCAGAATCAGAGGACCTTAGTGGGCGGACAGGCACATAGTGATGGAGAATGTCACTGATATAGTTTGGCGCGAGGTTATTTAAGGCTTTGTAGGTTATTAGTAGGATTTTATATTCGATTCTGTCAGACACAGGGAGCCAGTGAAGACGGAGCAGGATGGGTGTGATGTGCTCGCTGCTGCTGGTTCGAGTAAGGACTCTTGCAGCTGAGTTTTAAATAAGCTGGAGCTGTGATATAAGATTAGAAGGGACACCTGCCAATAGGGAATTACAATAATCGATGCGGGATGTGATAAAAGCATGGACAAGTTTCTCAGCATTAGAGAAGGAGATGAAGGAGCGAACACGTGATATGTTACGGAGGTGAAAGTAAGAAAATTTCTTAATGTGATTTATGTGGGTGGAATAAGAGAGGGAGGAATCAAAAATGACACCAAGATTTTTTACAGTAGAGGCAGGTCTGATGAGATCACCGCCAAGACAGACTGGGAAGGAGCTCATTTTATTAAGTTGCATTTTAGTCCCAATTTGCAGGAGTTCAGTTTTATTGCAATTTAATTTTAAAGAGTTCTGCTCCATCCAGGGTTTTAATTTCACTAAGGCAGGTTGTGAGCTGAGAAAGCTCTGATGAAGTTCCACTTTTAACATTGAAGTAGAGTTGAGTATCATCTGCATAAAAATGATAACCCAGTCCATAGCTACGGATAATATGGCCAAGGGGAAGCATGTAAATACAGAAAAGCAGAGGACCAAGGACAGAGCCTTGAGGGACTCCTTGTGTGACTGGCGCTGAGCTGGATCTGCTGTTGCCAAGACTACTGTAACAAACTCTTGCCTATCAGTCAGATAGGACTTGAACCACTGGAGGGCAGTGCCAGAGACACCCAGCATGTTCTCCATTCTGGACAGTAGGATGTCAGGTCTGACAGTGTCAAATGCTGCACTGAGGTCTAACAGAATTAATATGCTGGTTTGTCCAGAGTCTGCTGCCATAAGCAAATCATTGGTTACTCGTAGCAGAGCAGTTTCACAGCTGTGCCACGCCATGAAACCAGACTGAAAGGGTTCCATCAAATTATTAGAGGTTAGGTAATTGGTGAGTTGGGAAGATACAATACGCTGAAGAACAGGTGTCTGTTTCCTGAAATCTATGATCATCTTGTGAGTTTTTTGAATGTTAAATAAGGTCCAAATTATTATTGCTGTACCATAATGTTAGATTTTCTACCTCTTGTCTATATATGGACTCATCATTTTTTGAAATAAGACCAATCAATGTGATGTCATTAGCAAATTTAAGAAGTTTGACAGATGAATCTCTAGAGGTACAGTCATTTATATCAAGTGAAAAGAGTAGTGGGATCAAGGACTCATCCCTGAGGTGCACCAGTACTAAATGGGTAAGACATGAACCTATCCACACATACTGTTTCCTATCTGTAAGAAAGTCTGTGATCCAAACTAGGCAAGTTGAACTGGGTGAGTTTCTTATCTAGTGGCTCTGGAATGATTGAATTCAAAGTAGAGCTAAAGTCCACAAACAAGATCCTCACATATGCGTTTGGCTTACCAAGGTGTTGGTAAATAAAGATAAGACCTAAATTCACTGCGTCCTGGTGGCTCTGTATGCAAACTGAATTGGGTCCAGAAAATCTTTTGTAACATTCTTGAGGTAATTCAGAACAAGGCGTTCAAAGGTCTTCATTACTACAATGGTTAAATCTTCTGGTCTGTAGTCTTTTAGGTCTGTGACCTTTGATTTTTTTTTTGCTACTAGAATGATGGTGGAGGTCTTGAAGCAGGCAGGAACAGTGAACAGATTAAGAAATTTGTTAAAAATGTCTACAGATACTGTAAACAATTGGTCAGCACAGTGCCTGAGCATGGAAGGGGAAATAAGGCCCAGGCCTGCAGCTTTTTTAATATTTTGCTTTTTGAATAAGCTGCAGACATATTTTGCAGTGATGACAGGAGAGGTAAGTTGAGAAGAAGTGGCGTGCACAGTACAAACTGTGAGACCATCAGGTAGATTTATGTCCCATTGTTTTTCAAATCAACTGTAAAACTAATTGAACTGATTAGCCAGACTGGGAACAGCAGAACTGTTTGATGTTTGTTTCTTCTACTTAATGACCTGCTTAAGGCCTCTCCAGACTGATGAGTTGTTGTTTGCAGACAATTGTTCTTGCAGCTTATTGATTATTTCCTTTTTGTAACTTCAATCCTTTTCTCCAAGATATACTTATCTTTTCTGTATTCCTCATGATTGCCAGCAAAGCAAACTGTTTTTTCTGAGCTCTGGGATGAACCAAGGCTCATCATTGGTAAACTTCACAATTGTTTTGTTGGAATGCAAACATCTTCACAAAAACTAATATATGAAGTTGCAGCATCAGTGTATTCGTGTATGTTAGAGGTGGTAGTTCTGAAGGCACGCCGGTCTGTACAGGCAAAGCAGTCCTGAAGCTTCTCTTTTGCCTCACTGGTCCACTTTTTAACTGTTCTTTTGACTGTCTTTACAGTTTTCAGCTTTTGTTTGTAAGCAAGAATAAGGGGAATCATAGATTGGTCAGTAGTGATCTACAATATTTCTATCTCTGATAGGGCATTTTATTTGCTGTTGATATTTAGGAAGGACCTGATTAAAATTAACAAGGTTAAAATCACACAAAATAATGATGTGCAAGTCTGGGTTGTCTTTTTCAAACTCAGTGATTACATCAGTGACTGCACCTCATGAGCATTAGCACAAGAGCAAATTTAAACACTGGCTAGAATCACTGAGGAGAACTTGCATGGTAAATAATAAGGCTTAAAGTTTATAATAAGCAGTTCTAGGTTGGGAAAGCATGATTTAAAAAGAACTGTCACATTGTTACACCAGCCTTGAATGATTTAGAAACACACTCCTCTTGTTTTGTTGCAAAGTTCGGTAAAGCGGTCCGCTTGGTACAGCGGTATGAAGTCGGGTAAGTCCAATGCAGAGTCTAGAATAGAGTCATTCAGCTAGATTTCAGTAAAGCACAGAGCAGATAAAAACGAAAAGTCCATTTTAGTACGTATTAACAGCTGCAGTTTGTTGACTTTGTTTGCCGCAAACGAATGTTAGATAAATGTATTCCAGGCAGTGGTTCCCGTAGTCCTGACTTCCTGAATCGAACCAGGGTACCAGCTCTTTTGCCTCTGGTCCTCTGCCATTGTACTACCTGTTCAGCTGCATGAACACCTGTGATCAAGAAAGTTGTATAATTTGTGGATGTTGTTATAAAATGTTTGTCACATCAGGTAAGCACACTGCAATCGATATTCAAGAAGCTCTTCCATGGTAACAATGAATTTAACACAAAAAGACAGACAAAGATAGAGTAGCAGACTACTGTGGCTGCCATCCTAGGTGTCATCTGGGAGATCACGTTCCTCAACAAAGTCAAACGACAGGAATCCACTGGCACAACAATGAAGTTGTCCTGTTTTGGTTTATTAATAGTGATCAGAAGAGCCAAACAGCATGTGATGTTACTTGGCAAGCCCTGACTCTAAGCCTGTCCAAGCAGTAGCTACCTGTGCCCTGCAAAGATATTCTTAGGACTTCAGTTTCAGTGTGGAATTGTGGTCACCACACATTTTTTTAATCCTCATAATTTCATTTAAGAAAGCAGGAAAATCCAGTTGTGCTACAGCTGCCTGTCCACCTATCAAGTTCAAGACAGAATCAAACTTGGAAGGGGCACCAAACTTGCACTCATCCAGCTTTGCATCATTCGAAAATAAAATGTATCTAGTTAGTGTTTCCTAATTTCCACATTAGCCAGGCATTTGTCTGTCTCATCTTGAAATATTTTGACATAAACCTCTCTAGTCATATAACATGCAGTGTGTTAACAGAAGGGCATAATCTCCGTGACACATAATTAACAAGGCTTCTGAAAGGGCATACTTAATTCCTGAAAATTAGTTAGCAAAAACTAAATTCATATAGTTCTGTAATGTTAAGTAGTACAGTAATCCCTCGCTATATTGCGCTTCGCCTTTCGCGGCTTCACTCCATCGCGGATTTTATATGTAAGCATATTTAAATATATATCGCGGATTTCTGCGGACAATGGGTCTTTTAATTTCTGGTACATGCTTCCTCAGTTGGTTTGCCCAGTTGATTTCATACAAGGGACGCTATTGGCAGATGGCTGAGAAGCTACCCGGCTTACTTTTCTGTCTCTCTTGCGCTGACTTTCTCTGATCCTGACGTAGGGGGATTGAGCAGGGGGGCTGTTTGCACACCTAGACGATAAGGACGCTCGTCTAAAAATGCTGAAAGATTATCTTCACGTTGCTATCTTTTGTGCAGCTGCTTCCTGAAATGACATGCTGCACGGTGCTTCGCATACTTAAAAGCTCGAAGGGCACGTATTGATTTTTGATTGAAAAACAAACTCTGTCTCTCTATCTCTCTCCCTGCTCCTGACGGAGGGGGTGTGAGCTGCCGCCTTCAACAGCTTTGTGCCATGGTGCTTCTCAGACTTAAAAGCAAACAGCCCTATTGATTTGTTTTCTTTCCTCTGTCTTTCTGACAGACTCTGCTCCTGACGCGCACTCCTTTGAAGAGGAAAATATGTTTGCATTCTTTTAATTGTGAGACGGAACTGTCATCTCTGTCTTGTCATGGAGCACAGTTTAAACTTTTGAAAAAGAGACAAATGTTTGTTTGCAGTGTTTGAATAACGTTCCTGTCTCTCTACAACCTCCTGTGTTTCTGCGCAAATCTGTGACCCAAGCATGACAATATAAAAATAACCATATAAACATATGGTTTCTACTTCGCGGATTTTCTTATTTCGCGGGTGGCTCTGGAATGCAACCCCCGCGATGGAGGAGGGATTACTGTATAACAAATAAAATGAAAGCAAAGATTATATATATATATATATATATATATATATATATATATATTTACTCATTGGAATGGTACGGGAGCAAGTGCTGTATCTTTTCCAGGTGCAAGCAGTATCCTCAGGTGCGATAAGTTCAATTTAATGACTAACTTTGTGTTAACCCATAGTCATAAGTAATAGCAAAATCTGATCATTTTCGTGAGGTAGCACAAACACAGCAAAATATATGTAGTTTTATAGGAACTGTGCAAAAATAATTCCGAATTAACAAGTTTGATTTAATAAAATTCGTCTCAATGTTGGAACAAATTCTAAAAAAGGATTGAAGGATTTGGGAAACTAAAGCATGAGTTTTGTGACATTTAATTTTTCAATTACTTTGACATGTCTATTAAATAATATTCTTCACAGGTTGTGTTAACCAGTTCATGTCTTCTCTTTGTACTGGTGCAAATATAAATCTCACAACAGAACCTGAAATAGTGAATTTTCTAACATATATTGTTACATAAGAGTTTGTGCAAATGAAAACGTCCTGAATTACCTTGGTGTTTAATAATGCATGTGACAAAAATATGATAATGTTTGAACTTTTATTTTTAGTATTGATTTCAAACAGTATTTATTTTTCTGTTAGTGGAGAGAAAATGTCAGTGAATAAATTTAGCATACTGTATGGACATGTCAAACAGATAGTCCTTGATGATTATATCATTTGTTATACGCCTAAAGCTGACATATCTCCAACCTAGTAAAATTCTCCCCATTAGTTGTTACAACACCAATTCCAAAAAAGTTGTGACACTGTGTAAAATGTAAATAAAAACAGAAAACAATGATTTGCCAATCTCACAAACTCATATTTTATTCACAATAGAACACAGAAAACACATCAGATGTTGGAAAGTGAGACATGTTACTATTTCATGAAAAATATTAGCTCATTTTGAATTTATGGCAGCAACATGTCCCAGAAATGTAATGTAAAATTGTGAAGACTTTGAATATCTTATCATCTACAGTACATAATATCATCAAAAGATTCAGAGAATCAGGAGAAATCTCTGTGCACAGGATAAGACCGAACATCAAAATTGTATGTCTGTGACCTTCAGGCCCTCAGGCTGCACTGCATTAAAAACAGGCCTGATTCTGTTATGGAAATCAATGCATGGGCTCAGGAACACTTCCAGAAATCATTGTTTGTGAACCCAATTTGCTGTGCCTTCCACAAATGCAGGTTAAAGCTCTGTTATCAAAGAAGAAGCTATATGTGAACGTGATCCAGAAATGCCTCCATCTTCTCTGGGCCAAAGCTCATTTAAAATGGACTGAGGTAAAGTGGAAAACTGTTCTGTGGTTAGATTAATCGAAATTTGACATTCTTTTTGGAAAACATGGATGCTGCGTCCTCTGGACTAAAGAGGACAGGGACCAACCGGCTTGTTGTCAGTGCTTATTTTAAAGACTGCATTTCTGATGGTATGGCGGTGCATTAGTTCCTATAGAATGGGCAGCTTGCACATCTGAAAAGGCACCATCAATGCTGAAATGTATATGCAGGTTTTAGAGCAACATATGCTCCCACTCAGACAACGTCTTTTCAGGGAAGGCCTTGCATATTTCAGCAAGACAATGTTAAACCACATACTGCATCTACTGTATTACAACAGCATGGCTTCGTAGTACAAGAGTCTGGGTGCTGAACTAGCCTGCCTGCAATCTAGACATTTCACCATTTAAAAACATTTGGCGCATCATGAAACAAAAAATACGACAAAGAAGACCCAGGACTGTTGAGCAGCTAGAATCCTATATCAGACAAGAATGGAACAACATTCCTCTCCCAAATGTCTAGCATCTGGTCTCCTCTAATCTCAGATGTTTATATACGCTTGTTAAAAGAAGAAGGGATGCCACACAGTAGTAAAAATGGCTTTGTCCCATCTTTTTGGAGACATGCTGCTGCCGTCAAATTAAAAATGACTTTATTCTTTTCTTAAAATGGTACATTTTCTTAGTTTAAACATTTAATATGTTTTCTATCTTAATACATAATTCGCCTGCCTCCTCACTCACTCACTCACGTCCGTCCGAAGCTGAATGCGCAGTCGCCTTCTGCGCAGCTGCCCGAAAAACCTTACGAGACCGACATCCAACCCCAACATCGCGGCAGGCGGCGGATTTACGGCCACAAAAATTCAAAGAGAAAGGCGACTTCGATTAAAGCTGTAGAGGCCTGAAAGGCGATTTCGACTACAGCTCGGGGCCTAATTACGCATTCTGATTCAATTATGCATTCATTCAATACACCTATATCAGGTTTGTGGTGCTTATCCACATTACTAACCGAGAATGCTAAACCGGATGGACGCAGGGACATCCGGCAATGGGCCGTGGCCGCAAAAGACGTACTGCGCAGGCGCCCCACAAATCCCCCCCCCCTGCAAGCAACGGGAACCGGATGGAATGCAACGTAAAATAAAAAATGAGGCGTCGCGCACAGAAAAAAGGAGTCAGACCACAGAAAAAAGGAGCACGAAACCCATTGCACACGAAACGGGACACACACAAAGAGGAGGATTCAACAAGCCCCTAGCACACAAAAAAAAAGAAGCCGCGAGCACCACACAAAGCCCATTGGACACAAAACGGGACAGACTACGGACATAGCACACGAAACGTACACAAAAACGACGATTCAGACCCACGACCACAGTAACATAAATAACAAATGACACACAAAGCCCCATTTCTAAATGAACCGTCCGTATTAAACATACGTCATCTCAACACGTTCACAATATGCAGCATAGGTAGATCTCATTACAATGAGGCACTATTAACCGTTCAACCGCAGAAAAAGCTCCATATTAACAGTGAGTGTGATCCTCCTTATTACTTATCCATATTTCTAGAAGAAAAAATGTCTCGGGGCAGCGAGGGGACAAAATAAATAAACGCAGACGTCTACACCGCGCATCTCAAATGCCGGAAAACAAGCAGGCAAGGCTCCAAAAAGAGAAAGCTCAACTGACCGACATACAAAAACGGGCAAGGCTCAATACAAACAATGCACGCCGTAAACTACAATGGGCTTCTCACACAGCACAGGCAAATCGATTGCAGCTCCAAAACAACACGTCCCAAATACTGGACATACAACGACGCGCCTCTCAAACGGCACAAGCAAAACATACACGTCACGGACATCAACGACAGACACCTGCTAAACGTTAGCTGACAACGCGTTCAATAATGAGTCCACTATTCAGGAAAATTCATTAGGATTAATGAATGTCATTTGCAATCATTGTCATTCACTTAACTTCCCTGAAGAAACAACTAGCAATACAAGTAATGAATTTACACGTTGTTCTCAAATGGGTCAAATTAGACTGCCTCCTTTACATTCATATCCTGAATATCCACAGAACCTTCTCTAGGGTTACCACTTTTAATACAAAAAAATAAGGGACGCATACTGCAGCGGGGGCCACATCAGAGTGCCAACACTTTGCAGACTCTACTTAAAAGACCCGACCTCCTCACTGGACAGTTAAAATGACCAATCAAAATAACGATGACATCAAGTATTACCCAATCAAAAGTAGGAAAGGAGGCATCTTCATAAAATGCGTGTGGGATGATTTGCATGAGACGCTGCTTTAAAAAAAATGATAAAAAAAATACGGGACAAAACCCATCCCATATTGATTCAAAACGGGACGCGCAATTTCATTCTCAAATACAGGACGATTCCGTATTTTACAGGACGGGTGGCAACCCTGCCCATTACTAAACGAACCGTCCGTATTAAACATACGTCATCTGAACACATTCAAATTAGGTAGCATAGGTCGATCTCATTATACTGATCCACTATTAACCGTTTAACCACAGAAAAGGCTCCATATTAACAGTGAGTGCGATCCTCCTTATTACTTATCCATATATCTAACGCTGAAGAACAAACAAGTAATGAATTCACGATCACAAGTACAAAACGATACGGCTCAAGTGACGGGACCAAACACACGAACCCGCATGAAAAAAAAAACAATACACGTCAGCGCATACAACGCGCTTCTGAAACCCCGGAAGAAAAAATGTCTCGGCTCCAAAAACGCAAAGCTCAACTAACACATTAACAGAAACGAGCGCAGATGGACAGACACAATGAACGTACACGCATACAGCACGCATCTCAAAGTGCTGCATCGAAACAGGCAAGGGTTCAAAACGACACACCTCGAGTCTCAGAGATACAAAAACGGCAGCGAAGGGACAAAATAAATAAATGCAATTCATAAAAATTCATTGGGATTACTGAATTTCATTTGCAATCATTATCATTCACTTAACTTCCCTGAAGAAACAACTAGCAATACAAGTAATGAATTTACACGTTATTGTCAAAAGGGTCAAATTAGACTGCCTCCTTTACATTCATATCCTGCATATCTACAGAAGCTTCTAACTGACGAAGTACCTGAAAGTGAAAACTTTATGAACTGCATTAGATCCTACAATAGTTCATTTGCTTTTGCATCTAATGCCATCCAGTCACTTACTCAACACCATTGATAAACTTCTACAAACGTTGATAAATAATAATATTCCCTTTGGAGCAAAGGTACTTTTATTAGGGGGAGATTTTACACAGTGCTTAGCTATTGTTCCACATTCCATGCGCTCGGCTATTCTGCAGTCCACCTTAAAATACGCAGACAATTGGCATTGCTTTCAAAAGAGTTACGGAGATATTTGGAACAGCAATCTCATTACACCAAATACCCCTTTTAACACAACAAACTATATTATGTCCAAAAAATATTAATGTTGATCACATTAGTAACCAGGTCATTTCATTACTTCCTGGAGTTGCACAGCTCTTTCTAAGCTCTGACAAAGTTGACTCTGATGACGACAATGACCATCTTAATTTCCCCTTAGAATATTTGAACACTGTTAACCCAGCCGGATTAACACAACACAATCTTAGCCTTAAAAACGGAACAATAATCATGCTATTAAGAAACCTTAACACTAAACAGTTTTTATGCAATGCTACACGTTTAGTCGTCAACACCATGCCACACAATGTTATTGACGCAAAACTTCTTACAACATCACATGCTAACAATACTGTTCTAATTCCTAGAATGAACCTTACAAGTTCTGACCTGGAATTACCTTTTACACTTAAACGGCGACAGTTCCCCATTAAACCTACCTTGGCCATGACCATCAACAAATCACAAGGACAAACAATACACAAAGTTAGCATCTACCTCTCTGAGCCCGTTTTTGGACATGCACAACTTTATTTGCTTCCTATATGCGTCATCTACACCTTCACACTATGCTATATCTCATTCATACATCACGCTGTTTGTAATTTCACACCACCAGGGGTTGGCGAGCGAAGCGAGCAGGGGGCGGAGCCCCCTAGTACTTATTACTATTCCATATTGTACTGGAACATTCATCATTCAATATTATACTATAGGCCTGGAAAATTCATCAACTAACAGTACAAGCCTGTACAGTAATGAGTAAAGCAGACTACAATCATTACAAAACAACTTCTTCGTTACTTATCATTTGTTCTTCATACACTGCTGACACAAACTTGTGCCCGTTTCATCTTACGTTGTCGAAACGGGCTCTTTGTCTAGTTATGAATAAAGTATTGGTTTATTAGATTTGCAAATCATTGCATTGTTTTTATTTACATTTTACACAGCATCCCAACTTTTTTGGGATTTGGGTTGTACATTACAAGGAAAATACACCCCCTGTCACACATGAAATTCAGGCCTTGACTCTGAAGGTCATTTCACCTCCCAAGCCCTACACAGTTGGAGCTTAGTCCTCACACTAACTTGCTCCAAGGAGCTGACAAATGCTACATGCAGAAATATCAGGACAAAAATACAAGGAAGAAGCAAACAAAAAAAATGAAGTGGTATACATAAGATAAGCAGAAGGAATAAATAAAGAGATAACCATTCAGAACATTCAACAAAGCACATGGCATCTGACAACTCTGAAAAAAGAAAATGATGACAACTTACCTGCTGCAGATCTGCCCCTTTTAGGCATTGATTACTACAGTGTCACAAGCTGGCTAAACAAGCTGGCTAAACATAACAGAGCACCTTCATGCTCATGCTAACATGGTGTACATGTAAATCTCACTGCAGGCCTGTTTCCCAAACCCCTGCATTAAAGCTACAGCAAATACAGAAAGCAGGAAGCAGGTACAATAAGAGTACCATGAATTATATTATCAGACAAATATATAAAGCATTCAGCAAAGAATGCCAGCTGTGACCCCCCCCAATTGGCATACCTAGCCATGATGCTCTTGTGTGGTGTTCTTTATTCAAGCTGACTGTTGCATATTTATTATTCCTCAGGAATAAGTGACAGGGTGCTTCTGGCCCTCCTGCGTTTTCATGTTCAAGGACAATTGCTCTCACATACAACACTGCTGACTTTCTTCATGTCAGGCTGTGTGATATGTGTAAACATGATTGCCAGAAGGATCTTCTCAGCATCAGTTGCAAGACAGGAGCCATCGCAAAACAGAGGGTGACCTGGAGTTAGTGCTGGTTGGTATGATAGATAGATAGATAGAAGACCAAAATTCTATAGCATGGTATTTTTCAAAATTATACCAGTTTCACGGTATTCGACGGTAATTTTTTCCCATGCATGAGTGGGTGTTAACCACATTTTCCACTGCAATTACTGCAGTAGACTGGCTAAGAATAACCTATTCCACTGTCATGAGCATTGTACATTGTACAAAAAAACATTTTAATGTGCACACAAGAATTAATACAGGTTTGCAAGGGGTGGCACTAATGAAGAGAAGGAATCACATTGCATGATAGTTGCAGTCAAAATATAGAACCTTTTTATTGAACAAATTTTGCAAACAACTTAAACTATAATTTTGACAACATATTTTCAACCATCCAAAGAGGCATTTAGACTTAGTAAACTATCCAGAGATGCTTGTCAAAAGTTGTATTGCACTGAACATGTCTTAGAAAAGGAATACAGTAATCCCTCCTCCATCGCGGGGGTTGCGTTCCAGAGCCACCCGCGAAATAGGAAAATCCGCGAAGTAGAAACCATATGTTTATATGGTTATTTTTAGAATGTCATGCTTGGGTCACAGATTTGCGCAGAAACACAGGAGGTTGTAGAGAGACAGGAACGTTATTCAAACACTGCAAACAAACATTTGTCTCTTTTTCAAAAGTTTAAACTGCTCCATGACAAGACAGAGATGACAGCTCTGTCTCACAATTAAAAGAATGCAAACATATCTTCCTTTTCAAAGGAGTGCAAAGCAAGCAGTCAAAAAAAAATCAATAGGGCTTTTTGGCTTTTAAGTATGCGAAGCACCGCCGGTACAAAGCTGTTGAAGGCGGCAGCTCACATCCCCCTTGTCGGGAGCAGGAAGAGAGAGAGAGAGAGCCACAGAAAAACAAAGTCAAAAATCAATACGTGCCCTTTGAGCTTTTAAGTATGCGAAGCACCGTGCAGCATGTCCTTCAGGAAGCAGCTGCACACAGCCCCCCTGCTCACACCCCCCTACGTTAGCGCAAGAGAGAGAGAGAGAGAGAGAGAAAGTAAGTTGGGTAGCTTCTCAGCCATCTGCCAATAGCGTCCCTTGTATGAAATCAACTGGGCAAACCAACTGAGGAAGCATGTACCAGAAATTAAAAGACCCATTGTCCGCAGAAACCCGCGAAGCAGCGAAAAATCCGCAATATATATTTAAATATGCTTACATATAAAATCCGCGATGGAGTGAAGCCGCGAAAGGCGAAGCGCGATATAGCGAGGGATCACTGTAAATAGTAAATATTTTTTGTAAACCAAGTACGCTTTCTGTTAATGTTAACTATCTCTGTCCACTGACACGTTAAAGTGATTTTCGAAACAACTTTACCATCATTAAATGGCATAATATTTAAACTAATAAATAATGACAATAAAATAAATAATAGTGCAACTTCCAGTAGTACTATTACTTCAAGACTTCAAGCCCAGGTTCATTACACAGTATTCACCAAATAAAAATAAAATAAAATAAAACAAGTGCAACTTGGAGATGACATCTTTACCAACTGAACCATCATTAAGGCAAATTGCATTAATATGAACCTTGCTTCAAGCTAAGCTATATACATAAATAATAAAACTGCAACTTGCATTTATAATACTATTTGTGGTATAGCCCAGGGGTAGGCAACTTCGGTCCTGGTGAGCCGCAGTATGTGCAGGTTTTTGTTCCAACCCAGTTCCTTAACGAGAACTCAATTATTGCTGATGAAGCACATATTGCTTAAGTGACATTTTGATGCTTCATTTTAGTGGTCTCACTTGTTAAGGTTCTCCAACCTTAATTGCTTATTTCAATCTTAAACTGCTGCATTCAGTGTTTTAATTGTTCCTTATTAGCAATAAGATGTAAAAGACAAAGCAGCCAGCAGTTCTCCAGCTAGCTTTTTTCCAATTACATCTGTGTGTGTTCATCATGCACTGTTTGATTTAATAAAACACTTAATAGAAAAATGTGACAGACTGAAAATGATCTGTTTTAGGCTTCATATCATTTGGATGATATCCTTGGAAAGGAAAAAAATCTACGATATAAGAGCCTTACATTGCACAGACTAACAAGCCATAAAATTAAATAAGGTCTGAGATTGGCAATGATTGGTTTCTAATTAAGCAATTGGGTTGGAATGAAAACCTGTAGCTACTGCGGCTCACCAGGACCAACGTTGCCTACCCCTGGTATAGCCCTACGGAAGCGTATTAGGGCCACGGTGAAGAAAAAAAAAAGGACACTGAAGAAAAAAAAACTATATGTCGAGAATAAAATCAACATGTTGACTTTATTCTTGACATTTCCACTTTAATCTCGACGCTTATGTCGAGATTAAAGTCGCCATTTCCACTTTATTCTCAGTTTATTTTGTCATTAAAGTAGAATGTTGTAAACTAAACTTCATCCTAAAATCAATATTTAATTTACTAGATTTTCTCAAACCCCCTCATAAGTTAATGTAGCACATTAAATGCTTTGTATTAAGTGTTCCCCGACCCAGTTGTTAATCGCTACGCGCTTCTTAAACTGACTTCCTCTGCACTAAGAGGAGGCGCAGGCCACGGTCGCCACACAGAATACATTCACTTCATGATATTCCTGCTTTCTGAAAATTTAGAATGCTAAGATAAATACTTGATATAATGTTCATGATAAAATGCATTAAAGCTGGTATTATGAGGTTATTGCTGCTGCTATCTAGTGGCCTTGGGATTCATGACACCTTTGTAGTCCATTAAGTTCAATTCAGGTTATTTTTTTTTATATAGCTTTGAGCAAGAGCAGAGTATTCTGACAAAATGTAAAATGCAAATACAAACCTAACAAGTTACTAATTATGGAATGCTTACACATAAAGGCATAGATTTGTTTAAACAGACAGGAAAACAAAGTAGTTTGAAACTGATTAACATGATCAGAGCTCAGTACTATCAGTCCATTAATTAACTGTGGAGCTGTGACTAGTTGACAACAGAGGAGAGGAACACAAACACTCCACTCATCAGCATCAACTGAAGAAAAAAACTCTGGTGGGTCAAACTTCAATTATAACAGCAAAAGTCAATGACAAAGTCGGACACAGTCATGGTCCCAGAGACCTTGGCCAACTGGCTCTCCACCCCACTTTATGCTGGGCTATCTAATCTGATGACGGAATCTTTACATCCATTAATTCCAAACATCCCTTGATTCCAAAATCAATTCCTAACCAAGCATTTAGTAGTATGCAATCCCAGCCAGGTAGTGGTGTCTCATCCTATCTACTCATATGGATGTATGTATTATATTTATGTATACATATTGTGAGTGACAGCTTGATGCTAAAGTGTACAGGAGGCTGCTTCCATGTTCCAGCCAAATAGAAGTATTCATGGTCCTTTAAGAAGATGGCTGCCTCCCAGGGGGTCATGAATTTACTCGATCCATTGGCCAGCGATTTAGCCAATACTTTAGAAGTGGTCATGTTAAAGGAATCTCCTACCCTCTGACATTTGGGAAGGAAATGGCACTACTTTTGTTGAAATAGGGAAATTAGGAGGAAGGTAGGCGCATAATGAATAGTGATAATGAATTCTATTTGCCTTGATTTTGGCAGAAATGCGTAAATGTTTGGAAATTTCGGTGAACTCTGTAAAATGCATTGAAGTCAATGGAGAAAAAAACTGAACTAATTTTCAGTTGATTATAATGGTACAATGGTCTTTTAAGTTTCCCTGAGGGCTAAGGAAGAGTCAACTAACTATGCTGGGCTGATTATTGTGGCCAAAAACATGACCAGAGCTGTGAGGTAATGATGCTAACCACAGTGCCACCGTGCCTCCTTGAGATATTGTATTACGATTCCAATACTCCAAATCCGACTAACACCCAGAAAGCCTGTGATTAAAGGGATCAACATTACATACCTGGGGGGGAGGCTGTCCCTGTCACAACCTAATCTGCGCTCCATAGCTAAAATCTTAACATGCTTAATCCAGCAGTGAAGACACGACGTACAAATAATCCGCGCAGAACAAGTTATTTTCATAATTTTGTCATTATGATTGGCTGATTTATGTCTTGAATAAAATGTTTGCAAGGTACAAATCCAGCTTGAGTACTGATTGGATAGTGACACTACATATGCCTGTTTATGATGTAAATTTTTCATGCGTGCACAAAGCAGAACGGTCTGCTGCATAAAGTGTCAGGTGGAGTATGCTTACAGTACACATGCATGACGCAGATCAGGCAGGTAGTGACATCCCCATCCAACAATATTGCTACTGCTCCATGATGTCATGCTGGCATTGCAAAGCATGGTGGGGTACTTGGGGGGGAAAAAAAAGTTCTCCTAAGCCGTCTGCATGGAAAATTTTAGAGAAGAAAATAGGCATAAAAGGTCACTAGCGAGTCCAGAAAATTCACAGCAATAAACAACTTTGCTGTTCAACACTAGTGATCAACACTTGCGATGAAACTTTGTATATTGTGGGCTCAGGCCTCTGAATGACTTAGCTTTTGTTGATTTCCTATTTATGTAAACCTGTGCTTTGTATCTCCGTGAAAATCTTTTTCTTTCAATAAATCACTTGTGTAAAAGAGAACAAAACAAAGATAAAGATTTAGGGTAACACTGTGACCCTGCACATTGTAAAAGCAAAATAATATTCAGCTTTTCAGAAAAAAGAATGACATTTAGGATGCAAATCTCAGATCGGACTATCCAAGATGGCAACAGTTCCAGTTAAGTGCAAGCCAGGCAGGTAGATGTGATATCAGAGGTGGTGAGGTTGTTAAACATTTTGTCTGCAGAGGGAGGAAGAGCAGTGGCATTAGAAAACAGTGCCACCTTGTTGATGTGTGAGGAATTACCACCACCAGAGCCTTTAAGTTGTCTCCAAGTCTCTTGCGTGTGACACTTGTTACTGAAATTTGAGGTGCCTGCGGGTCATTCTGCGCTTGCGGCTTGCTCAGTCGTGCCCCATTACAGTCTTGATGGGTAAAGAGCTAGAAGAATGGGGAGGATCATTCCTCTTGTGTCTCAGCAGTGGAAGGGTTAAGACCGTAGTGCTTCTTTAGGTTAATTCCTCAAGTTCTGTTCAATTTCCCAATCAATATGTGAGGCTGGATGGTATTGAATGCTGAAGAAAAATCCAAAAATAGTGCTCTGACATGTGTACCAGACTTATCAAGAAAGGTGTACATTTGTTGTAAGAAAACAAGCAGAACACTGTTTGCACAGTAAGCAAATTAATTGTTATCTTGAAAAGACTTTGTCATTAAAATGTTTGTCACAAAATGTTCAAAGCATTTCATTAGAATAGAGGTGAGTGCCATTGGTCTGTAGTTATCCAGAAACTGGGGTAATGAGTGATTGTTTCCACAGTTTAGGTACAATACCACAGGACAGAGACCATTTAGAAAGCAAATGAAAAACTGGAGAGAGCTGCTTAAAGCAGGCCTTTTAGAACCAACCTGATATGCCATCTGGCCCCTCTGCCATGACCTGCATCAGAGTGGTATTCCTTGTGTTTTTATAAAACATCCCTTTCACTTCTGCAGTTTGGGTTGGTTGGGAGCAAGCACTGATACTGAAATCATTTGTTTCAAATCTGGTTAAAAAGTTATTAAGTTCATCTGCTAAAAGCTTGTGGTCTTTGTCTAGTGGAAAGTTCACACTCTTTTTAGAACCCAGTCCCATGATTGTTTTTAGGCCTTTTCAAACCTGCTTTGGTTTTTTTTCATTAAACCATATCTTGATTTTTTTTCCCCATATATCTTTTTTATTTTGTTTAATTAACCTGCTGATCCTTTGCTGTGAAATTTATTTTTCTTCCATTTTATTTTCTTGTTGAGCATGTTGTTTATTAGCATTTTGTGTTTTCTACATTGGTGTCTGTTCCGCTGTCCATTAATTGTCAGCAGTTAAATACAATTAACAGATCAAACTTTAAAAAAAATGTGAATTAAAAAGAAAATGACAATACAGAGTTTAAGCATTGAAAGATATAACAAAAAATACAAATGATTCTAATGAATTTTAAATTTCACACTACTGTAGTTTTTAGTTTTCAAAATAAGAAAAGAAATAAAAAAGGCAGCTAAAAACTATGAAATCAAATCAAGGTAAAATGACTCTGTAATTATGAAACTGGTTGGAACAAAAACATGCAGTCACAGTTGGGCCTCCAGGACTGAACTTGAGAACCACTGTTTTAGGTGACTGCCGGTGAAATGACAGTAACAGAATCTGTAAACTACCCTGGATTTATTTGTTCTGCAGCTAATGGTTTAATTAAAGATTAAATAAAGACTAAACAGCTGCTATAATACCTGGGGAATTATGTTATATACAGTAGCTCTGGAAGTAACAGTCCTGAGTATTTTAGTAACCACTTTTTATTGCTACTACTGTGCTGCCCACAGTAGGATTTGGGAATTTCCATGTCAAATAACTGGAGGAACTTGTTTACATTATGATTCTCATGTCTGAGACAGCGAAGTTTCAATGGCTTTTAAATACCCTACAGCAGCAAGTACGTTTAGAAGGAAATAAGATTTCCAAACTCTGGCATATGCAGTCATACCTAATCTAAATTCCTATAGCATGATAATCAAAATTTTAATCAGTGACACACCTAAACTGAAGTAATATTAAATGAAGAAAATGACTTAGAACTGAATTGTATTTACATGTGGCCCAGTGGATCATTGCACTGTGGGCTTGGCACAGTGTTGGAAACTGGTCAGTGAATGATTTTTTTTTTCGTCGTTCTGATTCATTTCAGTAATTCATCTCTGTTCCATTAACTTTACAAAAATGAGTATTTTTACTTTCTCCATATTTCATGTACGGTGCAAGTGTTGTTTTCATGAAAGAAGTGACTTCAGTTTTTCAACAGAAAAACAAATTTTGATATCCGCAGGATAGATTTTGAACATTTCTGAAAGATGAGTTTGCAGGAGGTTCCCCAGCTATGGAAAATGTCCCGTGTAGTCCCAAAGTGAAAGAAATGGCAATCCAGTGATATGAAGACCCCTGGTTTCAGAGCATCTGGATCCTCTGCACTTTGCCTATCAGATACAAGATAGGTGTAGATGATGCTTAGATCCACATGCTCCACAGAGCTTACTCCCACCTGAAAAAGCCAGCACCTATTCAGGATAATGTCCCTTGATTTTTCCAGTGCTTTTAACACCATTCTTTCTCATCGGCTGGGAAAAAAGCTGTAGGCTTTGCATTTTGATGCCCCCACAATCTCCTGGATAATGGACTACCAGACCAGCAGACAGCAGTTTGTAAGGCTAACGAACTGTGCGTCCGAAATGGTGGTGTATAAAATTGGAACACCACAGGAAACTGTTCTGTGGCCTTTCCTGTTTACACATTCAAATCGCGATGTATAAACCTAAACTTGCCGTAAAGCTATGCACATTTCCACAGTAGCTCATACCCTGGCGTACGCAAGTTCTCCACTGAGTTTTGCAGACTGGCGGCACCCAGCGTCAAAGCAGTGCTACTGTTCCTGTGTGGTTACCCTTTCTTTTTTAGATCCACATCCCTGACGTGGCTTTATAAATACACTGAAATTAACTGCATATTGTTTATTAGTTTAATGCATCTGATTGTAATTAACCTGTAACAATATAATGGTCCACAGAATGGTCAAACTGTTCTAAATACAATATCTGCTTTAGCGTTGTTACTCTCACTGCCCCTTCTTCACAGTGAATCATCTTTTTCCATATTACTCACATTGCACCACTCGGAGTATTTATATCACTGTATCTGAGTGTGGAATCACAGATCTACAGCAGAGAATTATCAGTATACAGCATCAGGCACACGCTGCCTCAGCCATGCTGTCTATTGAACTGCTCTCATACGGCAAACACTTCAAAGCCTTTCCTGTACGGACCTCGCGGTTCAGAAACAGTTTCATCCCAAGAACTATAAATGCACTCAATCAGTCCATCAAGTGCTCCTTGTAGAACTGTTTGTACTTATAAGTACAATAATCTCACTGTAAACTTGCGATACAGTTATAATATTGCACAACCTGAGCCACTTTATAAAGTGCGTATTTACATAGGATGACAATATCATTTTTAAGATGAAATGCAGCAAAATATGTTTATTATATTATACAGATAAAACTTTTAACATAATTTAAATAATCTGTATTGTTAATAATTAAACATGTGAGGACACGGTGCCGCAGTGCTAGCGAGGCGTTGGCGCTCCTCCGTTCACGGATTGTTCCTGCCTTGCACTGTATTCTTGCTGGTGCTGGAAGGATAGATGGATAGAATAATTAAACACATACTACGAAGATATTTCAATGTTCCTTAAAAGTTTTGAAGAATCGGCATTCTAAGCTTACAGATGGCTTAACGTCTATTACAGAGCTGATTGTGTGGCAATTGGGTATTTGAAGAAAGAAAAGTAAGGACAGGAATTGGGGGGTTAGTACATTTGAAAGTGACAGTACTGCTACAATAAAGTATTTAATTGAAGGTCACATATGACGCAGCAAGCATCTTGCTTGAGACATGAACAATCACTGCGCCACCGTGTTCCCATGTTTAATAACATACTTTAAGTCCTATCATCATGAAAATTATATCACATATACATCTCAGTATTTTAATTATTCGGAGAGCTGTAATATTATGAATGTAATGGATTCTGTGTCCTGTTAGAGGAAGAAATAGCCTGGAAGCACACACAGAGCACATAGAAGATCAAATACAAAACAAAGCATTTAACGTGCTACTTTAGTTACGATGGGATTTGAGAAACTAAACATTAAATGATTTTAAGATGAAGTTTATGATGTTCTACTTTAATGACAAAATAAACTGTGTGATTAAAGTGGAAATTTACAGATTAAAGTTCACATTTCGTGCTTTTTTCCCACTGTGTGCCTATTTTTTTTTCTCTGTACCCTAATAAGCTTTCATATGACACTCAGACGGTGGGCTACAACTCACCTTTTCACAGCGACTTTGATATCTGACAACTTCTTTTTTTATTTCGGGCACTATGCGACTTTGTGAACTTGAGCTTTCGAGTTTCGAGTTTCTCCGACAAGCTATGTCACTCGATCAACTTCCTTTTGTTGTTTATACCACTGTTTAAACAAACAAATAGTATGTTTTTCTTTGCCTCCACTTGGTATTCGTTGAAATCCTTCTATTTTCCCTCGTGCTTTTGCCATTGTCTTTTCACGGAAGGCTGATCCTAAGGGCTATTTAAATTGATTTGCATATTCAAAGAGGCATAATTCTGGGATGAGTTGGGGCGGGACAGCAGGTGCGTGCACATGCGTTACTTTTCACGCTGACCGGGATTTATGGAGCAGAAGAACGTGGAAGAACAAGTAACTGGGGGTTCATATCAACAGCAAACTGGACTTTTCTGACAACACAGGGGCACTGTACAGGAGAGGCAGAGTACACTGTACTTGCTAAGGAGACTCAGAATTTTGATGCTTACTGCAAGTTACTGAAAATGTTCTATCAGTAAGTATTGGCCAGTGTATTGTTCTATGCTGCAGTCTCCTGGGGAAGCAACTTGAGCTCAAAAGATGCACAGGCTCAATTACAGAGCAAACCCTGGAAACACTGGAATCTTTTGTGGAAAAGTGGATGGTAACAAAATTGGATGCTATCATGAAAAATATCCTCCATCCCTTCCAAGAAGTGCTGTCTTGGAACACTTCGAGCCACAGGCTCATTCTTCAATTGTGTGCTAAAATGTCTCTGGGGATCTTTTCTGCCTGCTGCAATCAGGCAATTCAATGTTACCTGCTGATTCCCCAATAAATAGCAGTGCCTTTTCAAGTTCAATTTAGAGTACAGGCAGTGTTTCTTAGTGTACCTGTAAGTAATGTTAAATTGTACTTGTTTCATGTGAGTACTAAAACCCAGATCAAATGTCAGTGTGTCACACCACTCACATTGTTGTGTTCTAAGCACATGGGAGTGATTTGTTTACAATATAATCCCTCCCCCATGCCCCCACAGAAGAGAATGACTAGGCCGTGTGGTATTTTTTTATTCCATATTTAATCATGCTTGCCCTCTGAACCCCACACTAGAAGTCAGAAATGTGCAATTATGAACAAGAAATAAAATCTTATGAAACAAGAGCTTAGTGAAGCAAGATTGATTAGAAACTGGATAGAAAATCTCACACAGCTCTATTGATCTCTGTGGTGGTGGTGGCATGAGTGGGGCAGATCTTACTGTACACAATCCTCTTGTGCTCACTGCCCAGTGACTGCTACTTGTGACTTAAAAGTGGCTGGAAAACACTGGTTTATGTGTATATGTCTGTATGACTAGCTCTACGCTCAGGGTTGTCTGCTTCCTGCCCTGTGCCCAGGGCTGCCAGGAAAGGCATTGTCCCCACCCCCATAACCTGGCTTTGGAAGAAGTTGGTATAACAATGTATGTATGTACTTAGTTAGTTTTCCAGATGTGAAATGTAAGAAAATAAGGAACAACAACAATGCACTGAACTTCTATGCGGCAACTGCAACAGAAGGCAGGAGAAGATGTGTGAATGGCAGCACAATAACCCAAACTAATATACAAAATTTAATGTTATGCTGTGTGTAGTGGTATACAAAATTGTTTTTCAAGGACTAGCATGAAAGATAATTTTGAAAGTAAAAGATTGGATGAGTATATTGTTATACGTGCATAGCTACCAATTATCTACTTGCTGTTTCAGGGTGATATATGGTGCATGTGCATTTCTGTGCATATTATTTTTTTTTTCTTAAAAATAAAAAGTACAAGTGCTACTGCAATACTTGTTTTGTGAGATTGTTTAGGTGTCAGGGACTAAATAGTTTCAAAAAAGGGACATAATATTTCTAAACAGGGGACACCTTGTGCCAAACAATGTAATTTTGCAGCTCTATGGAATATGACATTTAAACTTGGTACAATGATAGGTGACAGATTGGCACACACAAGAACATTAAATAAAATGTCTTGTTTATGTACTGGAAAGTCCAGTATTTTGGAGAAATATCTAAAACACCACTTTTTTGTGTTTTAAAATTGTTCAAAACAAAGCTTTTTAATCATATAAATACTTTATTTAAAAAAAATTAGTTTTCATTCAGTACTCTTTAGCCATTTGCAGCTCCTTTATTACACAAGGAGAGTAATAGCCTTTTTTTTCACTGTGTAAATTAGGCTACAATAATGGCAGAAAACCCTTAGTGCATAAGGGGTTAAGATGGGAAAAGGTTGATGTTGGTAACCATTAACTCGATCCTGTCATTAATTCTGAACTTTAAACACTCAAATTTAGAAAACTCAGTACCTCAGGAGCATACAAAACATTAACTAAAAAACATGCACATAGCCCAGGGGAAACAACCCAAACCTAATAAGAATAATCTTAATAGTAAGATTAAGAAATTTAAAGGCAATACTATAGCCTTTCCCATATGTCCACATCACATTAGATGACTTTTCCAGTGATTTTGAGACATAGCCTTCATTTACATAATCTTAGTGAGTCGGAGGCAGTTGGTGGCTCATTCATTTAAAAACTCTTGCAGTACTGTATAGCCCAGGGGAAACAACCCAAACCTAATAAGAATAATCTTAATAGTAAGATTAAGAAATTTAAAGGCAATACTATAGCCTTTTCCATATGTCCACATCACATTAGATGACTTTTCCAGTGATTTTGAGACATAGCCTTCATTTACATAATCTTAGTGAGTCGGAGGCAGTTGGTGGCTCATTCATTTAAAAACTCTTGCAGTACTGTATTTTCATTTGAGGAGTACATTAGCTGTCACCAGATATATAACACTGATTCCTGTGCCCTGGCAGCTGTAGCACTGCATGGCTAATTTGCATTTATAATTAGTGATGTGCCCAGCTACCATTTCAAAACAAGCCTTAAAGGAGCACCAGTGAAATAATATTAATAATAAAGATTTATTACTATTTACAGTACAAGACATTTCTTCTTGATGGAAGAAAAAAGTACAAGACATTTCTTCTTGATGGAAGAAAAAAGTATGAAGCATCTGAACAGATATACGAGAAACAAAAAAGACTTTCAACTGCACCCAGTGGCATAGCTTCAGACAATGGAATGAGTTAGTCACACGCTGCTGTTTCATGGCTTGGCCAATGTGTGCCCCAAGATTGGAACTCTATGAGCTCAATGATCTATATATTATTTATTTAATGCAAGTTTGTGGACATTTGTTGCATTATGTTTGTGGTATTGCTGTCTGCATTTGTTTTTTTTTTTTTTTGTTATTATTTAGTACTGCTGCATCACAGTTCAGATTACATTTTTGGCTGCAATAATTGGTTCAGCCCTCAGAGACCCTTAAAAGACCACTGCACCATTTTAATCCACTCAGTTTCTCCTCCTCCATTGACTACAATGCTCTTTCACAGAGTTCAGCGAAGGTTCGCTTGTCACTAGTGATAACTAGAGTGGTCATGCCACAAGAGCTCTAGTTTGTGAGGTATTGAATGTGTTGGGAGAAAAGTGAAATTATATTGAAAAAAAAATTACGGAAGTAGAAGAGATAATGTAGATGGGTTCATGGTCATGCAATGGATGTGATTGAGAAACTATATAGTGGAGTCAGGGAGGGCAATGTTTAGGTTAGATTTTCAATACTAAATCAGAAAACTGGTTGCCTGATGCACCCTTTGAAATTATTTGTTTTTTCAGTTGCCGGCAGATAGACCCTTTGAAATGATCTGGCTCTGCATTCACTGGCTGTCATGCCCCTCATAACCGCTGGACATGCACAGGTTTTACAGAAAGTAAAGTGTATGAAAGAAGCATTAAAAGAGTAAACATAAATACTGTAATGAATTTGTGGTTTTGGAATTTCTGGACTCTGTCCCATTTTTAGTAGTTTCCAATATATTTTCTGATTGTTTATAAATTTTATTTTGTTTCTTGTTTTAATACTGTATGGTCAATACCTTTTTAAGTTGATCTATGTGTAGCTATGACCATATTATTTACAATTGCTATGCCCATTTCTGGTATATGACATATGTAGTTGGGATGTCTTTAACAAATGGCAATTACTGCGTTTTACAGGTTAAATATGACAGGTTAGTCTGAGGACTTTACTTTCAACAATGACTTTCATTTGTGTTTTAACTTTGATATTCAATTCTGACAGCTTCTTTTGGTTTACTGCCTCTTGCTTGTACTTAACTATTCTCTCTGGCCCAATTCATTCCTTCTGTCTCTTAATCATTTTCTGTCACTCCAGAATTTATCTTAACATCTGTCTTTCACCAGGTAATCTTAACAGATCTCTGTTTTCAAGAAAACATTGAAGTCCTGCTGCTTAGATGAGAACTCTGAATGTGGATGGTGGTACAAACATGGTTAGGGATTAGATGTAGATGGTAACAGCGTCTCTGGCACTGAACAGAAAAGTTTATATAAACTGTGTGAGAAGTTGTATTGCTGGATGTTAAGATGAATGAAGAGAAAAATTAAGTGGAGGTGGTAAATGATGTTAAAATGGTTTAAACATTTGAAGTGAAAGGCGGTGGTTGCCTAAGTGAAGCAGTGCACTGTGATGAAGATGAATGCAATGAAGAGGAAGGCATAGATAGAAGTGAAGGTAAATGAGGAAACTACATGTTTTGATGTTCTAATATTTGCCTCACAGACTAACACCTGAATTTCTGATTCTCTGCCTTTTTACATTATTCTGTTTTCAGTGTGTTTTCTTTGGGTATTCCAGTTTTGACTAATATCTTGATAATGTGCATGTTAATTTTATTAGCCACTCTACACTGGTCCAGTGTTACTATTATTGAAACACAGGTTATAATGGAATGCATTACCACATTTGGATAATTAGTTGCTACTACATTATGACAAATGTGTTATGATGAGAATTTTCCGGCAAGAAAAAATGAAGTTTCAATATACAGTAGATATATTAGAATGTGCAGGTAAGAATTTTATTGTACTCTGCACTTGTGACAATATATCCCTATAAACCTGTAATAAAGGAACACCAAGACCACACAAACTATAGGTTGGGCGTTTAGAGACCGACTAGTTGAGGTAAACCCTAGATGACTGCTAGCTGTTTCTGTGTATGTGAATAAAAAGAGGATAGTACAGTGGAATATAACTTATAGACCCCAAATGGTAGAACTTTCTCTGTGAATCTGCATGTTCTCCCAGTGGTCAAATAGGTTCCTTCCTGAAACACAGGTTCCTAATACATGTTGTTCAGTTGATTTACAGTATAATGCTAAACTGGCCAGATGTAACAAAGTTCTTTGTCTTTGCTGTTTTGTGTTTTTCATATCAGGTTCAGAAATTAGAATTAATGTGATTATATTGTATTTTAGCATATTTATTATGTAGGATATTTTTTTTTTTATTATTGTTATCACAAATTGTGTTTTAAGCCTGTAATCTATTATCATACTTGGCTTTTTTATCATTCTGTAAGTACAACTTTCTAGAAGAAGAATGTGACTCCCTGAAACAATAGAAGACCTAGATTCAGCAAATGCCATAGGTCTAACAAAACTGTCATTTGTGAAGGAGCAATTAACTTGGCAGGTGAATTATGCAAATTACAGTACACAAAATGAGGAAAGAATGCTTTTCTGAAAATCTGGCACAAAATCGTTAATTATTAATTCTTCTCATTTCCAGATGGGCGAGATTCACTTCAAATAAAATGTGGAGCAGAAAAAGTGAGTTGATAATTCATTAAATGTGATCTTCATGCCCTCATGGGCATCTGTATGCATCCAAATATGAAACTGTGTATGTGTGCGAGTGTGTTTGTATTGTTGTACTGCCTGTTCAGGGCAGGGTGGGTGTATTGTGTATGATTGTGTGCATGTTTGAGTTTGTAAGTGTGCTTACTGTATACAGTATGTGTTAAACTGAGGCATAATGTGAATATGTGCCATATCAGACTGATTTGGTTTTTACCAGAGCCAGAACCTTAAAACCAGGGAATAACTGAGTGTGTTTGGGTGGGGGTGAACACCAGAAGAGACGCACAGTATGAGGTAAACCAGTACACACTCAACGCTGCTGCTACACAAACTGAGCACATACCGACGTCCACCGCACCCTGTTCCAAAGCAAATTAACCACTCTATTTATATATTCAAGAGCCTCTTTTAGCCAAATAATAAAGGAGTGGGCCAAATGAGCGAGTTATGTATAAAAACAAATTATGCAGTCACTTCTCAGGTGTCATGCTGCATGTTCGACCACACCTGTCGGCAAGCTTTATCCACTTCTCAATTTAGGTT
This sequence comes from Erpetoichthys calabaricus, assembly GCF_900747795.2. Taxonomy (NCBI): domain Eukaryota; kingdom Metazoa; phylum Chordata; class Cladistia; order Polypteriformes; family Polypteridae; genus Erpetoichthys; species Erpetoichthys calabaricus. Next base: position 138,179,585 of record NC_041402.2, on the reverse strand, counting down.
GCCCAGCAACATATACTGTTGTGCAGTTTGTTTTTAACAAAAATACCTTCCTAAACCTTCCTTTAAAAATGTGATGTTGAAAACAAAAGCCAATGTTAGGTGGGGGTTACTGACCAAATTTTCTTAATAGTACAAAATACGATGTTGAGAAGGTATGAATGGGGAATCTGGAATAGCTATATTTATTTAACAAGAAAGAATCTTATGTTTATTTAAATTTCAGACAAGAAGCATCCACAATTATTCATGCTTAAAGAGAATGCCACTATCATGTCATAAGTTGATGCTAGCATCATGGCAACCCTGAGTCAGGGACGCATTCTAAGAAACCTCTGTGACACTTACAGTGGATAACACCTTTGAAAATGACACAAACAGAAAATGAAAGTTAAAAGAAAATTTTATTTCAGAACAGTAAACCAAGAAAAAAATTCCAAGACCTTCCAAAATGATACTAGAGAGCTGGACATCCTGACTAAAAGGGAATGATCTTAGTTCCATGTGCTGTCATTCCATTGAGTTCTTTTGTCCTTGTGTCTTTGTTTCTTTTTTATCACTTTCTGGTCATTTAGATTCCTTTTTTTGGTGTTTCAGCAATGATTACTGCCTCTTGATTTTGTATTTTGATGTTGCTTCTTGTTTTAATATTTTTTACCTTCTACATGTTTGCCTGTATAGTCTCTCAAGAATAATGCTTAAAACTGCTGACTGTTATATCTATTGAAAGCAAAAATCTTTTCCACTACATGTAATCTTTGCTGTCATCAGCCACTCTTTAAATCAAGTGCAGTGCAGCTCTCCAGTTTCTCAGTCAGTTATGCTGTCAAAGGGAAGCTTAACTACAAGGGCAAAAATGAAGGCGAAATGAAGTAGCAAGCATGAAAAGGCATTACTGCAGTATTTCTTTGAGTGTTGTGTTGATTGGTATGGGTACTTTTATTTGTGTGTATTCCTTTAATTAATTATTGGGCATAGAACTGAAGCAAATGTGAACCTAGAAACTTGTTCACATCCTCTTGATAAAAAAAAAAACTGAACTAAAACTCTGCCTTCTAAATCTTAATTAAGATTCATTCAGTTTTAAAGCCAAACATAGGTACAAATCATGGAAGTTAAAACTGACTAATTACCATTTTTACTGTGAGTTCCAGGAATCATTTTCACAGTTAACCCAAATTCTTGTCCTTAGACTTAATCTTTTCTTGCAAGAATTTACATATAACCTTTTAATTTTGGCTTCCACCTTACAGTTATAGTTTCATGCTAAAATTAGTAAATCTGTTTTTATCCAAAACTTGATGTTAGGATATGCCATGACTGATTTGACTATAATAACTACACTGAAAGAGATGTACAGTAACTGCGTATAGTCTTCATCAGTTCATTTATACAGGCACATGCATCTTTAAAGACATTCCAGTCAGTTCAGTCAAAACAGCCTTGTAGGCAACAGGCAGGCTAGTCTTAATTTTGTTTAGTTACAGTGCATGTTTCCCTCTCTTCAAGACAGGCATATAAACAGGAATTAGATGTTTTGACTTCAACTAATTCCAGTGTGGGTTTTGCTGTGGATTTATAAACAACTTCAGTATTAACATCCACCGAGCAAACTTTTCTGAATAGCTAGGCAAGCCGCATGGAATTAAAAGGTTCATAGTGATTTTCACAATGAACACAAGTTACCCAAAACAAACGGTGGTTTTAGGAAGCAACAATTCTACTTATTGCATCACTCTAGATATCTTGTCAGCTACTTTATTCTCTATCTCTCTTGGCTGAAAATATATAGTGGAGTTAATGTTTAGGGAAAGCTCCCTCTGTAAATATTCAGGATTCAATGAGACAGATGATACTTCTGAATCCTCACTAGATAGATAGAAGTTTATTTGTCCCAAAGGGAAAAGTTCACATTTTTTACAGAATCTCAATAAATACTCAAATAAATAAATACATAAATTTTATAACAAATAAATACATACAAGAATCTATATAAAATCCAATGTAGACTGACTCATTCACCCTCACTCAGTCAGTTATCAACAAAAACACTCTTTCCCGTTTAGGTAAAAAGATGAAATTTGACAGGATGGCACATCTAGGTCAGTAGGTATCTTCTAAGAAAGGACATTTAGATATACCAATATTTTGGGGTAACCTCCCCAATAGGAAAATTAAATACCTCGGAATCTCAGAAATGCTTTGATGGATCTAATTGAAATTTGGTGACATAAGGAAAAAAAATTAGCTGTTTTTATTTGTCCATATTTATTACTATTATGCTAATTTGCATACCCTGCACTGTGCTTTATGCAAATGAAGAACAGAGCAGAAGCGATTGACAGATTATGCAAATAGCTCCAATAACCGATAGGGTGTTTATACGACTGAAGACTGGGTGGAGTCCTGGACAGGAAAAAAGAGACATAATCACATTGTCAAATGGAATGAGAAAGTTCAGAGAAGTTCAAGAAAGATGCAAAGCTCAGCAAGCTCTCATCTTGGTTATGCATTCCACTCCAACTTCCTGGCATGAAGTATGGAGTGCAGTGAAGCATTCCTACATGAATAATGGACATGGGGGGCCTATGTGTGTGTGCGTGCGTGTCAAGCACTGTAAAGCACTCTCACATGAACGAAGAAAGGAGGGGTGTTAAAGCTTGGTCTTTCTTCCTGTGAAGTATTGAAGTATTAATCAGCAGCACTATAATTGAGACGCATTGTCTTATGAAATTTCCCAGGCCAAGCTGGGTAACACAGCTAGTTACTTTAAGAAAATAAAAAAAGGAAAACTAAAAACAATGAAAACGTATGACTTGGTTAAAGATTAATGATGTATTTCTCTAGCCATCACAGATTTACATGTTTATATAAGAATAGGATCCTCTGTTGTGTGACTTACCACATATTGTGGAATCTCTACCCAAATAGATGCTCTAAATTCATCAGTCATCAAATAGTTATCAGTCAACCAGGTTAATTTAAATATTAAACACAATTAACTGTTTATTCATGCTAAATGGATGCAAATGAGTGAAGCACATTCATATTCTTTCATAATGACTGTTAATTTATTATGGTAGTACAGGTTGAGTATCTTTAAAGTCTGGAACCAGAAGTATTTCAGATGATTGTATTTTTGGTTTTTGGAATATTTGCATATACATAATGAGATATCTTGGGGACACACATGATCGAGCATGGTAATACAACCAAAGCCAGCTAAATGACAAGTCACATGTATAATAATTCGTATAACTTTGTTGTTTTTATAATGTGCGTTGACGTGAAAAACACATTAAACCTCAAACGTGAAGAATATAATGTATAAACTCCATTGTAGTTCCCCTTTAAGAGGACCAATGTTGTTTATTTGTCAGTTTATATAGCTCACCTGTTGACATTTCTCAGGGAACTGGCTGACAGGTCAGGAATATCTTTGCCAACCTTCACTCCATCATGCCCGCTGTGCTGAAAGCCGTTTACCAACTGAGGAGGAGCTGAATTCAGTTTTCATGTGGTGTAGATGTATATACATCAAACATAACATGTTTTTGCCAACATAAATAGGTAATGTCTCGTTCTCCTAATGTAAGTCATCTGCAATGTTAATATGAGTTTTAATGCATGTTCACAAAAGCACATTAACAAACTCATTGTGATTTATAATGGTAAATTGAGTAGAAATGTGTGTAAGTCAGGTTTTATAAAGTTTTTTTTGTGTACATATATTTTTACGTCACAATCCAGTTGAAGTTTTATAAATAAGACTCCTGGTGGTGCTGAATTTTCCACTTCTGGTTTCTGTTTTTTTTTTTTTTGCCTCCCACGGATGCCATGCAGGTGTTATAATTTCACCTTTGAAAGTGTCATGCAGCATGTTGTCTGCCTTGTGATTCTTCATATCACCCACGATGGGCTTCATTACACTCGCTGCCTCAACACTGGTTGTTGATCGTGTGTCATAGTTTCATGGTGCTCAATACTTCACGGGGTACCAGAAAACCCCCAAACCCCCTGCTCAAAATGAATAAATCCATTTGGAATCTTCACATATATTGTTCACATATGTTGTTCTGCTAAGCAGAAGAAAAAATAATTAGGCAATGTGTATGGTGTCATATCAGTACTCATAGTTTCCGATTTCAGAGCATTACAGATTATGGAATTTCAGAATAAGGTTTCAGACTATTGAATATTTATATTTAAATTTCCATGCCATGACTTAAATGCAATCTTCATTAAAATTTTGATCAGATTTCCTAAATTCCAGTTATGTATACAGTCAAAGTAAAAAGTATGTGATCCCCTAGGAATTATCTGTATTTATGTCTAATTCCCATATAAAACATGGTTGTATCTTCATGTCAGTCACAATAATGAACAAACACATTCTCCTATAACTAAAGATACACAGATTTTCAGAGAATTTTTGACCATATTGAATAAATCATTCAAACTGTGAAACTGAAGGTTGGAAAAAGTAAGTGAATCCTAAGCTAATGACTTTTTAAAAAGCTCATTGCAGTCAGAATTTACAACACCTGGAGTCCATTTAATGAAACGAGTTCAGAGGTGTGGCTTAGAATTACTTTCATTGATAAAAAACACTATAAAGTTTGAGTTTGAGCTTTTGACAAGAAGCATATCCAGATGGGAATCATGCTTTGCACAAAAGAGCTGTCTGAAGAGCTACAATCGAGAATTGTTAATCTACATAAGGCTGGAAAGGGTTACAAAGTCATCTCAAAGATTTTAGATATTCATCAGTCTACTTTTAGGCAAGTTGTCTATAAATGGAGACAATCTGGTATTGTGGCTACTCTGCCTAGAAATGGGTGCCCTGCCAAGATGACCCCAAGAGCACAACGCAAAGTCAGCAATGAGCTAAAGAAGAACCCTAGAGTGACAGCAAAGGACCTGAAGAAGTCATTAGAACTGGCTAACATCTCTGTTCATGAGTCAACTATACACAAAATATTGAACAAGAAAGGAGTCCATGGCAGGACACCAAGAAGGAAGCCACTGCTATCAAAAAAAGAACATTGCTGAACACCTGAAGTCTGCGAAAGAGCACTTGGATACCCCACAACGGTACTAGGAAAATTTGGCGTAAAAAGGGCACTGCATATCAACATCAAAACATCATCACTACAGTAAAGTATTGCTGCATCAGGGCCTGGACAGCTTGCCATCATTGAGGGGAAAATAAATTCACAAGTTTATCAACAAATTCTCCAGGATAATGTGAGGGTGTTGTGAAATGAACAGACTCGACACATGTAAAAAGGTTTGGGACAGCCACCCGTATGATATTCCTGGCTGCAAATGGTTTTTTAAGTTATAAAGAGCCTGTTGATAGCACTGTGTTCAAGATCGAACTGATGAGAGTTGGGAAAGATGGCGGCTTTAAATGATCAGACTGGAAGTGATGTCCGATAACTGGAAGTGATGTCCTTCTGACATCAGTCTATGCGCTGGAACCGGAAGTGACGTTCTCCTGGGTGCCAGAACCGGAAGTGTCATCACTGACTCAGACAGGTTTTCCCGCGGCTGGTCTGTAGAGACAACAGGAGAAGGTTTAGTGCACCCCGACCTCTCCTGGCCTGGCGTGGAATTACCTTTACTTGGTCCACACAACGTCCCCCTACTCGCACGTGTGTGACAGTGTCTGTCCGTCAACTTAAGCTCAGAAGAGGCTGGGTGATGCAACAGGATAATGACCCCAAACATCACAGCAAATCCACAGCACAATGGCTTCAGAAGAACAAACTCCACCTTTTGGAGCTGCCCAGTCAGAGCCCAGATTTCAATCCTATGGAGATGCTATGGAATGACTTGAAGAGAACCATACACAGAAGACAACCAAAGAATATGAAAGAGTTAAGGCAGTTCTGCGGGGAAGAATGGGCTAAAATTCCCCTCACATGATGTGCAGGTCTGACCTGCAGGAGGTCATTGCTGCCAAAGGAGGGTAAACCAGTTATTAAATCCAAGGTTCACTTACTTTTTCCACTACCACTGTGAATGTTGAATGTGTTTGCAAAATAAAGACATGAAAGAGTAGAATTTTTTGTGTCATTGGCTTAAGCTCATTGTGTATATCATCAGTACCTGTGACTTAGATGAAGATTAGATCACTTTTTATGACCAATTCATGCAGTAAACCAGATAATTCCAAAGGGTTCACATACTTTTTACTTTGACTGTATATATATACAGTATATATGTTCATAGCATTCATAGTCTGAATCTCGATCTGATTGTATGGGTGGTTACCTACCAGGTAACGCATGTTGGTTGGTCTACCAGTCTGCAAACATCTGCCACGGGGCCCTCTTAGTTGTGAGAAGCAAATCATAGAATGTTACATAGTTAACTGTCAATTAATGCAAAGAGTACGCGACACTTCTGATGTTGACGTCCGAGGTTCGATCCCTGAGAGTGGTGCAATGGAGTGTAAGCCTGATGAGCCCAAATAAGGGCGAAACACGTGTCGCGTACTCTTTGCATTATTTGACAGTAAACTATGTAATATATATATATATATTGTAGCAGTAGAGGCTTTTGTCCACCTCGTGAACCCTCAGGTAGCACTCAAAACACGATGTAAAAGTATAACAACTATTTATTTTATACTTTAACTGTGCACAAAGCACCCTATACACCACACTACTCATACACTAAACTCTCACAAATACTCAATACTCTCCTCCTCGCCCAGACACTTTGCCACCCTACCTCCCAGCTCAGCTCAATGTCTGGGCTTTCCCACAGTCCTTTTATACACCCTGACCCGGAGGTGTTCCTGCCCAATCAGTCCACAGTTCCTTTTCCCTTCCGGGTCAGGGTAAACAGTCCTCTTCTTCAACCCGGGAGCACGTCGTTTCTTCCTGTCACTTGACCGTGACGTACTCCCGGGTTATAGGGCACATAAGAGTCCACGAGCCCCCCTACAGCGACTCCCTGTGGCCCCCAAGGTATCCAGCAGGGCTGTGTATAAAAACTACATAGTCCATGAGGCCCTGCTGGAACTCGGGGCACGTCCACGCTGCTGGGAGAGCTCCTCCTGGCGGCCTGGGGGTGAAGGCCGGAGTAAAAGGCCGGCAATCCTCCACAATATATATATAAAGCTATATATAATTCAGTTTGTTTGTTCAAGAAGTGTTGGGTTATGTGGTAACTACAGGCCAAATGAAGTGAACTCCAATTCACAAGACCGATAAACACAGGTATTCTAAACTTGTTTGCTTGTCTAAGACCTTGTCAGAGTTAAGACAAAATTCAACTTCAAACATAGAAGTCTCTAAGATTATAAATGAATAAGACTTCAGAAAATGTTTCAAAACAAATAACCACTGAATGTGACTGACATTCCTGCTCTAGGTTGTTAAAACAGCATGTGCTAAAGCAGCAGTTGTGGCTGTCCTACAAAACACTTTGTTAAGGCAAGGTGTTAAATATTCCCTTGAGTCAAAAAAGGATTTGAAAACAACATCTAGGAATATGCTGACTTTTTTTTGCTTCAGTTAAGATAACCCTGTCATTCAAATAACACTGCATTAAAGGCAGTATCAAGCAAGAACCAATTCTCACTAATAAACCTAGACCTTTTACCTGAAATGTTACTGGATGATCCTTATGCATTCAGGAATTGTGTTCTAAGGATTGATGAATCAAAAGTGGAACATATTAGTTGATATGAACATATTATGTCGCAGTGAAAATCATAGCAAAAAACAAGCATGAGGTGATGGTATCATGGATTGAGGGTTAAGGGTTTCAGCTTGACATTGTTGAAAGAACAATGAACTTGACTCAGTATTAGAGGATTCTTCATTAGAATGTAAGCCCATCTGCAAGCTGAAACTAAAGTGCTAAAGTATTAAAACATTATGAAACTTTAGGCTTCAGAATGCCTAAAGAAAGAGAAACCGAGTGTTTTAGAAAGACAATAGTCAAAATCCAAAACTAAACCTCTGTGCAATGTTATTACATGACCTGAATGCATAACGTAATGTTTGAAAACCTATAAATGTCACAAAGGTGGTTCAACTGGAGAGATGACCCAGAATTATTTTTTGCACTGATAATTTATTGCACTGAAATGCCACAGTACTGTTATTCTGCCAGTAGGTAAGGTAACCAGCTAAAGGTATAGGATATGCAAGCCATTGGATGTCTTTAATTAATAAATGAAATAAGCATTACAATTTTATGTTGTTTGAGGAACTACTGATTCCATTCATGTATTATCAGATTTTACTTGAAGAGAACATATATACAATACAGGTTTCATTTCGAAATTCTACGCGTAATGGTCATAACTGGAACCTGTTTTTTGTCCATATACTCTAATGTAGGAGGCGGAGTCACGTATCGTGTCATCACGCCTCCTACGTAATCACGTGAACTAAAAACAAGGAAGACATTTACAGCACGAGTCATACGCGGGAACGAAGGTAAATGACGTTAATTTTTGAGTGTCTTTTAATACTGTGTAAGCATACATATTAACACATGTGCAATTAAACGTGTGCATTTACGGGGTGATTTCTCAGACTTAAAAGCTCACCTTTTATCAAACGCGGGAACAAAGGTAAATGACGTTGTTGAGTGTCTTTTAATACTGTGTAAGCATACATATTAACACGTGCAATTAAACGTGTGCATTTACGCGGTGATTTCTCGGGCATAAAAGCTCGCCTTTTATCAAAAAGGTAAATGCTAACTGTTTTCATTCTGAAGGGCACAAACCACGTTAGATTTCACCCGTTAAACGCGCAAAAATGTCGGTACACCAGATAAATAAGCGCAACATATTATCAGTTGTATTGTATGCTTACACTACATATAGAAATGTCTTAATCGTTAACTAATAGTATGGGATGGTGTTTTTCGACTCGCGCCTTGATTTAAACGATTCCATGTCTTGGTGAGTTTGCGTAGCTTATTGTCAATATCTTTACACCTGTTTTTAAAACCTATTGACTGAAACAGGCTTTCACGAAAAAAGTTAGGGCTTTGCTACAGGATACACCCTCCACAAGTTAAGCAAGTAAAAATAAAAGGTATATATTTCTGTTTTATTTAAACCTTTTAAGTTCGTGTAAGCATACATATTAACACATGTGCAATTAAACGTGTGCATTTACGGGGTGATTTCTCAAGCTTAAAAGCTCGCCTTTTATTAAAAAGATAAATGCAAACTGTTTTCATTCTGAAGGGCACAATCCACGTTGGATTTCAGCCATTAAACAAGCAAAAATGTCGGTACACCAGATAAATAAGCGCAACATATTATCAGTTGTATTGTATGCTAACAATACATATAGAAATGTGTTAATCGTTAACTAATATTATGGGATGGTGTTTTTTGACTCGCGCCTTGATTTAATCAATTGCATGTCTTGGTGGGTTTGCGTAGCTTATTGTCAATATCTTTACAGCTCTTTTTAAGACTTAATTTAAAAAGGTTTTCTTTTCTTCTTAATAAAAATTTAAAAGCAGTACTTCGCCGGTGCGAAGTGCTCACTTCACTCCCTTACGGGAATCGAACCTCGGACGTCAGCGCTAGAGGCTAAGCCCCTAAAATTGCGCCACGGCGTGTGGTTCTTTATTTGACAGCATGTAGATTGGGGTAATTACATTCATGGCATTCGTAGTCTGATTCACAATCTGATTGTATGGGTGGTTACCTACCAGGTAACGCTTATGGTTAGCCAGCAAGTCAGCTCGAAGTAATCACTCGAGTAAAGGCAGCTTCACAAAAAAACAGATCCTTAACAAATTGTTATTAGTATATTTTCTCTCAATTTAAAAAGGTTTTCTTTTCTTCTTAATAAAAATTTAAAAGCAGTACTTCGCCGGTGCGAAGCGCGGGGATTTGAGCAACTGACACATACAGACATATTCATGAGTGCAGGTACTTCGGAAAGAAAGCACCGTGTAAACCTAAAGTTTAAATTAAGTTCATAGACCTACAAAAGGTTGCCATTGACTTCAGGCAAGATTGCTTTTCTCCTGTACAACTATACGTTGCAGTCTCAAGTGTGTGCTTGCACGGCTTGGTCATATTACAACCGGAGTGCTGAACTGACAACGTGGTATGCAAACAGAACTATAACAATCGTAAAAAAAGAAAAAAAAAAAAAAAAAAAGCGAAGAACCCTTGCATTTAATAAAAGGTTTTATTTAAACCTTTTAAGTTCCTATGCATAGCCCCATTTGGCTGTTTTAGTTTGTTTTTTTTTTCTTTCTTCATTAATATTTAATTTCCTTAAAGAAAAAGAACATATGCATTTTAATTTTTTGTATCTCTTTAGTAATATTTTAGTGTAAAAGGATAACCAGTATTTAAACCTTTTATGTTACTTTATAAAGTTATTTTAATCAATGTTGAAAAATTAATAAGAAAGCTACATATTTTGGAAGCTGCTGCTTTAATTTTCAATGAAATGAAAAAAGCTCTCCAAGAGAAACCCTCATTTATAAAGGTTTGCTGCAGATGACTTAACTGAAAATAAATGAATAGTTCCTATGTGTATAATACATATTTATCTATTTTACTTATGCCTTTATTCCAGCAACTTGCAACATCTGAGGTACAATTTGTTACATTACTTTTGTTTTTTGCACCACAGGCAGGTGAAGTGACTTCCTCAGGGTCACACAGTAGTGTCAGTACCAGGATTTGAACTGACAAGCTCCGGGTTTGCTGAAATATTACTGAAGAAAGAAAAAAAACGAAAACAGGCAAATAGGGCTATGCATACAAATGTCCATCCATCCATTATCCAACCCGCTATATCCTAAATACAGGAGCCAATCCCTGCCAACACAGGGCACAAGGCAGGAAACAAACCCCGGGCAAGGTGCCAGCCCACCGCAGGGCGCACACACCCACACACCACGGACAATTTAGAATCGCCAATGCACCTAACCTGCATGTCTTTGGACTTTGGGAGGAAACCGGAGTACCCGGAGGAAACCCAGACAGACAGGGGGAGAACATTCAAACTCCACGCAGGGAAGCGAACCCGGATCTCCTAACTGGCACCTTTCACTGCGCCACCATGCCGCCCGCATACAAACTTAAAAGGTTTAAATAAAACAGAAATATATACCTTTATTTTTACTTCCTTAACTTGTGGATGGTGTATCCTGTAGCAAAGCCCTAAGTTTTTTCATGAAAGCCCCTTTCAGTCAATAAGCCTTAAAAACAGGTGTAAAGCTAAACTTGCAGCACCGCTATTCAATTACACTTGCCTAACGCCACTCCTAAGGGGAGATACTGTGGGATCTGGGCATCCATCAAAGCACCAATCACAGGCCCGATTAGAAAGCAGGAAGCTGTGATTTGTCGTCTCCCTCCCATGTAACAATCACAGCCCATGTTACAACGCAATATGTATATATGTATATATGAAGAGGATGGATGGATGTATATGTGTGTGTTTATGTATGTGTGTATATGTATGTGTATATATATATGTTGATATGTGTATATATACACAATGTGGATGTGTATATGTTGTGAAAGGGTGCTCCCGGACACAGACGGGCAGACACGTTGCAGTCCATCACCACATGTTTATTTACACTATTATTATAATACAAGTCACTATGTGCACCACACAACAAACCCCCACCGACTCCCAAAGTCCAGGCTTCCAGCAGCCACTTTCTTCTCCTCACAAACACAACACTCAGGGCCTCTCCTTGCCGCCTCCTCTGACCTCGTCCACCTCCTCACCCGACTCCAGCCTTGATTGTAGGGCGGCGGCTCCTTATATAGGCGGCTGATTGAGGGCCGCACCCGGCCACCTGCCACAATGTATATATATATGTATATATATGTTTACATAACCTCTTTAACACACTACTTCTCCGCTGCGAAGCGCGGGTATTTTGCTAGTATATATATAAAATATATAATATATAATATACAGTACTGTGCAAAAGTTTTAAGCAGGTGTGAAGAAATGCTATAAACAAAGAATGCTTTCAAAAATGGAAGTGTTAATCATTTATTTTCATCAATCAACAAAATGCAGTGAATGAACACAAGAGAAATCTAAATCAAATCAATATTTGGTGTGATCACCATTTGCCTTCAAAACAGCATCAATTCTTCTAGGTACACTTGCACACAGTTTTTGAAGGAACTCGGCTGGTAGGTTGTTCCAAACATCTTGGAGAACTAACCACAGATCTTCTGTGGATGTAGGCTTCCTCACATCCTTCTGTCTCTTCATGTAATCCCAGACACACTCGATGATGTTGAGATCAGAGCTCTGTGGGGGCCATACCATCACTTCCAGGACTTCTTGTTCTTCTTTACGCTGAAGATGGTTCTTAATGACTTTGGCTGTATGTTTGGGGTCATTGTCCTGCTGCACAAGAAATTTGGGGCCAATCATACGCCTCCCTGATGATGTTGCATGATGGATAAGTATCTGCCTGTATTTCTCAGCATTGAGAACACCATTAATCCTGACCAAATCTCCAACTCCATTTGCAGAAATGCAGCCCTAAACATTCAAGGAACCTCCACCATGCTTCACTGTTGCCTACAGACACTCATTATTGTACCGCTGTCCAGCCCTTCGACGAACAAACTGCCTTCTGCTACAGCCAAATATTTCAAATTTTGACTCATCAGTCCAGAGCACCTGCTGCCATTTTTCTGCACCCCAGTTCCTACGTTTTCGTGCATACTTGAGTCGCTTGGCCTTGTTTCCACGTTGGAGGTATGGCTTTTTGGCTGCAACTCTTCCATGAAGACCACTTCTGGCCAGACTTCTCCAGACAGTAGATGGGTGTACCTGGGTCCCACTGGTATCTGCCAGTTCTGAGTTGATGGCACTGCTGGACATCTTCCGATTTCGAAGGGTAATAAGCTTGATGTGTCTTTCATCTGCTGCACTAAGTTTCCTTGGCCGAGCACTGCGTCTACGATCCTCAACGTTGCCCGTTTCTTTGTGCTTCTTCAAAAGAGCTTGAACAGCACATCTTGAAACCCCAGTCTGCTTTGAAATCTTTGTCTGGGAGAGACCTTGCTGATGCAGTATAACTACCTTGTGTCTTGTTGCTGTGCTCAATCTTGCCATGACATGAAACTGTCTTCCACAACCTCACCTTGGTAGCAGAGTTTGGCTGTTCCTCACCCAGTTTTAAGCCTCCTACACAGCTGTTTCTGTTTCAGTTAATGACTGTGTTTCAACCTATGTGTGACATTGATGATCATTAGCACCTGTTTGGTATAATTGGTTGATCATACACCTGACTATAATCCTACAAAATCCCTGACTTTGTGCAAGTGTTACCTATAAGAATTGATGCTGGTTTGAAGGCAAAAGGTAGTAACACCAAATATTTCTTTTGTTTGCTCACTTTACATTTTGTAAATTGATAACAATAAACAATCATTATTTATATTTCTGAAAGCATTCTTCTTTTTACAGCATTTTTTCACACCTGCCTAAAACATTTGCACAGTACTGTATATATATATATATATATATATGAAATGCATATATTAATATAATATTAATATATTAATGCAGAAAATCAGATGTGAGACAATATATAATCATCTTTTATAATCAAGTTGTGCAATATTTAGTTTATTGGACTGAAGCAAATAATGAGAAGATGTAGAGCACTATCCTTGTTGGAAAATGACATTATTTATTTTAGCTTGTTTCAAAGATGAAACGCATGAAGTTCGAAATCCTGCTTGTTACAAACAGTCTGAAGAAAGCTGGATGCCCAAATAAATTACAGAAACAGAATGTGCAATGAACTGGAGACAAAGACAAAATAATTGTTAGGGGCAGGCAGGAGTCAAAGAACACAGAAGTGCCAAAAACGTATAAATTCAAATCCTCAGTGTTAACCATGGCTGGGTTTTCCACAGAGGAGAAGTAGGTGGCTGCCTAGAGCAACACTTGAGCAAGGGTGTCAACAGCGAAATGTATCTAAAGACTTCATGGTAAACTTAATTGCAGAGCACAGAATTCTACCAAGTTCTCTCCAAACATGTCAAGCAGCTGAGAAATGTATCAGTCCCAGCCTGAGTCACCCATCCCTGGCTTTATTGCACTGGCAGCAATTCTGTCCAGCAAAGAGAGAGAGATCATAGGTTGACAGTGAAATGCACAATGTCAAGGCAACCTAAACTGTCTGACTGCAAATACAGGGTGGCACAGGGAAACGGGAACTTTTCGATTGACATTCAATGCATGAATAAACACATTACAAAATACATTTAATGATGAACAGTATTGTACAGGATATGCAATCAATTATGGTAATCAATATTCATTCAATTTTCATTTTCTGTTTTGAAGAAAGCATCATGAATGTGTTGTCCATTTCTCCGTACACATTCTGACAGCCTGTTGTGGAAATTCTGCATTGCTCAATGTAACACGTCAAGAAGAATGCCAGCGATTTCCTCTTCAGTCCTCCTTTTTAGTTCAGCAATGGTTGCAGGACATGTGTGGTACACTTGGCTTTTAAGATGTTTCCACAGATAAAAAAATAACAAACCGTGAGATTTGGAGATCTCGGAGACCATGGAAAGTCACCGGTGAATGAAATCACGCTTCTTCCAAACAATTGTCGAAGAGCTGCTATCGATCAGGCATTATACGAAGTGTCTCCACCTAGGGTCTTCTTTTTTTAAGACTGAACCTGCTTCTTTGAATTTACGCACCTATGCTGTAATCGCATGAGCAGACGGAACACAATCATCCTAACTAGTAATGACGCCGAACTTCCCTTTGTGCAGCAGTCACACTATCACCATTCTTATAAAAGGTTTTCACAGTGAACGCTCATTGCGCACCACTCCACTGCTCCATTATAACTTATGGCAAGGGGTTCTAAACGAGGTCGCAATGGTCCCAAACAATTGCCAACGCCAAAAGGTCGCCAACACCCAATTCCAAAATTTCTCGTTACACTGCGCCACCCTGTACAAAAAGAGAGGATACTGTTGAAAGAGTGAGCTCTCTAAAAACTCAAAAGCTCATTCTTATAATACATTTCCTTAGACAATAGCATTAAGAGTGCCCATCACCCTTCTCATCTTAGTGGCTTCTGAAGAACATCTCTTCTCAAAACATTAACTTATTTTAAAAAACTACTTCCACAGTACAATGATACAGGACAACCTTAATGGGCTGGGAACAATTTCCATAGAGCATAAACTGACACAGAAAATTCAGATAAAATATGTTGTTAAAATCTTTGCAGACACACACCTGAAAGGCAAACTTAATTACTGTAATAATATCGTGAGTGTGATAAAGCGTTTTTGGTTTTGTAAGTATGCCACCTGTCTGGTTTGTGGAGAATTTTACCCTGCAGACTTTCCAGTGTGTGTCTGACGTCCGTGAGAAAGAGTTATAAGTACCAAGGCACTACAGTATTCACTCACTATGTATTGTTCCTCATTGGCTGTAATATAGCTAATTCAAAGGGGTGGCACAATTGTGTTTTCCCTAGACAAGCCAAATAGTATGTACCAGCCCTGGCCCCAAATAAAATAATTAGTGAAAGAGATCACATTGACTTTTAGATTGTATTTAAAGCTTAGATATTGAGTATTACTTCCAGCCCATTTGACCGACAAAGGAAACCATTGCAATGGTAGATATAGCCACGACCATTAAAAGTGAACACATAATGGCAGTGCCTATAAATGACAATCCTACCAAAATACCTCCAAAACAATGTCTTCAAAATAATAATACAGATTAGATTAGATAAACTTTAATAATACCATGGGGAAATTCAGATGTATACAGCACAGAAATATAAAAAACAAGGATACAGACTCACAGGGCAAATAATACAGCCAATGTAAAAATAAATAAAAATAAACTTAACGACGATATTGGGTGGAAGCAATGAATTGCCTGATAGCAGTGGGCAGAAAAGACCCCAGAGGGCCCATTTTAGCACACTGTGGTGGATTGCGCCAGTGGCTAAAAGTGCTCCAAGAGAGTGCCTCCTGGAGGAATTTTTTATGACAGCATCCAATTTTGCCATTATCTTTTCCAGAACAGCTTTCGGTGCGTTCAGGATTCACTCTGTGATGGAACAGTTTTTCCTAATAAGCTTTTTCAGGCATTGTGCTTCTTTTGAGCTCATGTTGCTTCCCAGGAGACTGCAGCATAGAAAAACACACTGGCTACTTGGACTGATAGAACCAGCAGCTTGCTACATACATCAAAGTCTTCTTGGCAAGTACAGTCTTCTCTGGCCCTTCTTGTACAGTGCCACTGTGTGCTCAGACCTGTCCAGTTTGTTGTTCATGTGAACCATCAAGTACTTGTAGCTTGGCACCACTTCCATGTCCTCACTCTGAATGGTGACTGGTCTCAGAAGCTTCTTGGCACACCGGAAGTCCACCACCAGCTCTTTTGTCTTGCTGATGTTGAGTTGCAGGTTTTTGTCCCTGCACCACAAGACAAAGTCCTCCACTACTTTCCTGTACTCTGTCTTGTCTCCTTTATTAATGTAGCTTATGATGGATGAGTCATCTGAAAATTTCTGTAGATGTCAAACACTGGTATTGTGCTGGAAGTTTGTTGTGCAGAGGGTAAACAGGAAGGGATAGACAGGACTGTTCTCTAAGGTGCTCCAGTATTACATACCAACATTTCTGACACATAGTCCCTTAGCCTCACAAACTGCTGTCTGTTGGTTAGGCCGTCCATGATCCAAGAGATTGTGGAACCATCAAGATTCAAAGCCTTGCACTTTTTCACCAGTTGATAAAGATGTAATAATAACCAGAAAAATAAATTAAATCATTAAAAAACAAAATAAATTTCAGACAGTAAGAAACTCAGATTCTTAATGTTTATCAAACTCAACCTGAAAAAATAGAGGGGAATGCTTCTTTCATCACATGACCTATATAACTGTGCCAATCAACATAAAGTTAATTACACTTACTGTATTTTCCTCATGAAATAACGAAGGTGACAAGCACCCCCTCACAAAAGCAGCCTTTCCTCACATAGCATACAATTAAATTGGCACTAGTTCTAAAGGGCTTGTGTTGTCCAATTTTCAAATCTCATGCTGTGTATTTTGCTTTCTCTGAGGTAAGCAATGAACCTCCCTCTGACCCCTGTGCTATTGAACTATTGTTACATTAATGTTCCTCATGGTTTGTTTTGAAACATTACAAAGAAGGAGCTGTTCAACATGGAATTTTCAGTATACTGTTTTGACTATGTCACATGTACATTGTGGGCCAGAATGTGAGATTTCAGGTAACACCTTCTACAGTTATAAAGAGTGACAATTTTAGTGCTCCCCCATGGCCCCGAAAGAGTTGATATAACTGTGAATTTGTCAAGGCAGAGGATAGGAAATAAACGACAATGGGTTCTGACCATGAGTTGGATGGAGGGCTAATATTGTTTGTGTTAGAGAAAGAAAACACAAGTCTATACAACAAGCAGGTCCTAACAGATTCTGTGTCTTTTTTACTTGCAGAAGTCAGGAGCAGCCATTCAGAAGAGGTACTGTAACAAAGAATATCATTTACTGCTTCCATGTAATGAAGAGGATCAATTTTTAGTCTTTTATCTCTCTCTATCTGCACTTGCATGTTATCATGTGCCTGCTAGACAGTTTGATCAAACCTTCCCTGTTTAAAATTTTTTGGTGTAACTTGTAGCCGTTGCCCCAGGTGAATGAAATAAGATGAAGTGTCTTAAAAATTAGTTTCAAAAGTGATGTCAATGACTTACTAAAAATTACATCTGTGCTGACATTGGCATACACACATGCTGCCTGGTTTACTAAAGAGACACAACATAGCCCCATATAATCATACTTAGTAAAACAGACCTCTAGTAGCCAGGACATATTGTGATTATTATCATTTTCTCCCTGCAACCCTCTGGGTTGTCATCCTGAGGGGACCATGCTTCTCCTGAATTCATGTCTCTCACAAAGTTAAGCTGGTGCTTTGCCCTGCTCCCTTTCTAAGTTAATCAGAACACATGCAGGCATATATGCCTCTATCTACCTGTGCCTATGCCAGGTGTTTTTCTCTTCTCTCTTATTTAAGCTTTCTTTTGCCACTTTGTACTGATCTGTGCCATCCTGGATATGCCACATACCCATGTCACCTTCTGCCAGCTTGGCACTTCATCACAGTATACATTTATGCATCTTGTACTCATAAAATGTAAAGTCTTGAAAGCTTGTTTAGTCAGTTGATAATGAAAGAGAGGTGAAATTAAGTGGATCTGTATGTCCATAGTTCTTAAAAAATCCTTACAAGTGGTCAAAGTCTAGGACAACTGGCAACCCAGACCGTCTCTGTGGAACCTGCAATGCATTATGATTTAGTCTTGTATCTTTGATTGGTCTGGGTTGATGGTAGCATTGTGTCACAATGTTGAGGTCTGCACTCTTTAATAATGCTTCCACTTTTGCCACCCACTGTAAAATGTCATTCTAGGACCAGGAGTCATTTCTTCAAAGAACCAAAAGTTCCAAGTATGACTGAAGGGAATAAAGAGTAAGCAACAGATATTCCATGTCTAAAGGCAGTAGTCCAATGTCAGAAGGGATGTGATCTTCATCACTTAGCCAATTCTCTGTGGTGTTGATTTTGTAATTTCTGGTAAATTCCTCTGCATAAGATGCAATCAGAAGATGTTAAGTAGATTTTCAGTTTTAAATTCAGTATTTTATTTCATTGTTTTTTTTTTTTTTCAGAAAGCTTTATAATACGGTAGTGATATAGCAATGGATGTTACCTTTTTGTAGTATTTTCTGTTTAACAGTAATGTGAAGTGATTTATCAATCAATCGGTAACTTTTAGACCATAAATAGATAACATTTTACTTAATACACACTACAAGATGAAGTCAAATAATTAAACATGTGGCTAGGTGGTGTGTCCACTTCCCACCTCTCTAATAATGTCAGCAGTCCCATCACCTCTTGTCCCACTTACCATCTCACCCTGTACTTTGGCCTTTCCTTGTGCTGCCAGTATTGTAGTGTACAAAATAGGAGGAATATACAGAATAAGGCAGAATGAGGCAGAGATGAGTAGAATGCTTAGGTCCTACAGTACATGCTTTCACTTGTGCAGCAGCTTGGAAACTGTTGATAGAATGTCCTAAATGAGTGTGAAAGAGGAAGTCTACAGATATCATGTTTAACTCGCATTTATAATGTTCTGTGTCCTTAACGTAAACACCAACTAGTCTCACACAATTGTGTAAACTTCTTTCAATCAGGCTGAACGATATTATTGTCAACACAATATTACTGTTTCTTTTTACTATGCAAGTGCCTGGTGACCTGGTTTTCTCATTGTGCATATGCTGTCAAAGTTTCAGATCGCCATAAAAGTTAAAAGTAGGTTCAGAAAAACAGAAATGGATGTCTGTTTTTTAAATATTTTTACATTTACCTTTAAGCTGCCACTTATGGATCACTCTATCTCTCAGTCTCTAGTATTTTTGTCATAGCGATTGACACAGTAGTGATGGTGCATTAGTTCTATAGTTTAGCGATTGACTGATTTTTAACTTCAGGTTCGTTAATGAACCACTTTTGATTCTTGACATCAAGTGCATATCATTCTCCATTCCAATGAAATTGCCAAACTCTGTATTAAAATCTATAACAGTAATTACATGCTCACATGAGCGTTCCCACATATACAGTATCTTTAACTTCAGAACTGGCAAAAGGACGACATTCACTGCCCCCTGAACACTTATACATTCTATCAAAGAAGTGACTAGTATGCTTGTCTTTTACTTCTTACGACATCTGTGTCTAATAGCTGGTGCCTGCTTCTGTGGTTCATTCCCTTATTCTGTATCTGTTCTGAGAACAAATGGGTGGCATAATCCTATTCAAATCAAAATACAGGTATTACACATTTTTTCAGTTTTACCTAGCTGGATATTTTATGGACACTGGTACAAACACCTCACAGACAGTGAATGGCAAAGCAGTAATTAAACCCAAGGCCTTAGAGACGTGACGAAGTAGCACTAAGGACTGTGTGACAGTGCTGTCATAGTAATAAGTTATATAAATATTTCCATAGCTGCTAATACCTAAAATAGCTGCTGACTGTAGCCAAAAGAAATTTATTCTATCAATAAGTAATATTTACCATGATAAGTGAAAGATGTGCTGACCAAGGTTTACTTGGAAAATATGGATGTAATACTTTTTTCCAAATGTAAGAATATGCTTCACTAGCAGCACCTTGAGCAATCTGTACAAGATTTTATGTTAATGTATCAGTAAAATGTTCAGATTATTTGAACAGCAGCAATTATTGTTTAGTATGTGTTAATTTATTTCCATTTTGGAATATGGAGAATGTGTTTTTAATTTCATATTCCATGTACATTTCAAGTATTGACTATTTGTTTTATTTTAATATCATGTTTAGGAAGGGCGGCACGGTGGCGCATTGGGTAGCGCTGCTGCCTCGCAGTTAGGAGACCCAGGTTCGCTTCCCAGGTCCTCCCTGCGTGGAGTTTGCATGTTCTCCCTGTGTCTGCGAGGGTTTCCTCCCACGGTCCAAAGATATGCAGGTTAGGTGCATTGGCGATTCTAAATTGTCCCTAGTGTGTGTGCCCTGCGGTGGGCTGGCGCCCTGCCTGGGGTTTGTTTACTGCCTTGCGCCCTGTGTTGGCTGGGATTGGCTTCAGCAGACCCCCGTGACCCTGTAGTTAGGATATAGCGGGTTGGATAATGGATGGATGTTTAGGAATTACTACAATGCCATTTTGTTCCTTTGCCATGACACGATGGCTGGTTGTTAGGGATGTGTCCCGGAGGCTACATTGTATGATGTCATTGATAGTGTTTATGCATCATCCAAGACTGTTGATGAATTCTAAAACATTTACTGTGCAATTCATAGATTCTCTAGCTATTGATTCTGGCTAGGTTATTTCAGCTCCGATTTTTGATTTGAATTTTGGTTTTGGTAATGATTGTTCATCTTTCTGGGTTTTAATCCTTACGGGTTATTTTGGTAGATGCCAGTCACCTAGTACTCAGTCTGCCGTTATGGCCTATCTTTTGCCAGAACAATTATACTTACTGGATTGTATGTGGTGTAGAACAGGTCACCTCAAGAAGGAATCTCCATCTATTCATTCACCTGTTTAATCTAGTTCAAAGTCTTAAGAGTTAGAACTCTTCTAAGCACCACCAGTCTCAAGGTAGGAAACATCCTTAGACAAGGTACCTGTCCTTTACAGAACATACTCGCTCACTAATTCAGAGCCGATTTAGAATCGCCACATCTCCAGAACGTTGCAGTAAAACATGAGAATCTAGTGAGACATCTATTCACACGTGGGGAAAACGTTCTACTTTGGAGTTATAAGGCAGTAGTGCTAACCTCTGTACTATATTCAATAAGGAAACTGCATCTGTTAAATTGCTGGCAATTTGATTCTTGGGTGAAAAGCAAGATATAATTACCATAACAGCTTTTTCAACTGGATGTAATAAGTCAGTATGTACTGTATAGTTGCATATTAATATTTAACGACATATCTAAAAATAGGCTTCCTTAATAGCTGATTAAATTTCTAGATAAACATTATCCAGAATGTTGATTCTGTTTCCACCTTAACTTGTTATGTCTTTATTGATATGGCCAATAGGTATCTTCTTTGAAGCAGAGGTGTTTCCATCTTATATTCAGCAAAGCGGAATGACTAGAGTTGCATTTTCCTTTGTAATAAAATCTGTCATTTTAACTCAGTGAATATTTGCACGATATAGGATTACTTGTGTGTTCGTTGCTCACCTGTCACATCTGTTGTACTTTTTTTTGCTCCCCACCCTCTGAAAACACAGCTTAACCAACCAGATTTTTTATTCTGATTAAAAAGACAGAAAAAACAGTGGGACATTGTTCTTGTGCTCCTTCTGGGAATCTGACAATCTGTAGGTTGATTCTCCTGTGTCAATTATCCAGGTCTATATTTTTGTCCTGTAGAGATTGGGATTTCTCAGGAT
Source organism: Erpetoichthys calabaricus (assembly GCF_900747795.2). Taxonomy (NCBI): domain Eukaryota; kingdom Metazoa; phylum Chordata; class Cladistia; order Polypteriformes; family Polypteridae; genus Erpetoichthys; species Erpetoichthys calabaricus. Next base: position 138,157,531 of record NC_041402.2, on the reverse strand, counting down.
GGAAGGGTTGATTGATTGGAATTGTTATTAAGGTAAAGTAGTATTGAGTCTCTTAGTGGTTAGTAAAAGCTCTTGCAACTTATTTAGTACTGTTTTCACTTTTGATCACCTTTTTATTAGGTACGCAAATTTGCTGTTAAGGCACTCTTTGCAATATCCTTTAGTGTAGTCTAGGAGGTGTGTTGCTTAGGTTATGATGGCTGCAAAGAAAAATTACCTAGTAGATGCAATGACTGATTTTGCTAGTATCTGGGAAGATTGGCTTTAAGTTGCAATACTGTATTTCTCGGCCCCTTGAACCATACAGCTCTTCCTGAAGGATCTTTTTTGATTTAGTTTTTAGAGGGCTGCTCTAAAATGTCTTTGCTCCAGCCTGCATTTATACAGACTATATACTGTCACATAATAGCACATGACATTTTGGCATGATCGCCTTTTCTTCTTATTTAGTTGCACTATGCCTAAGGAGGCTTTAAAAATTATATTAGCATGCATGTTTTAAGATAGTGGTGCACTACTACTACTTCCTGAACTACAATTCCATTGAAACAGCATTCTGTTTATAGGCAGTTCTGTGGTTTGACATAAGACCTTGTAAAACAATAATAACCACACCTTTTTACAGAGGTAGTTAATATTAAAAGCCCTGCTTATTAAGAGATTAGCTTTAACAATAAATCAATATAATAGTACATTATCTGGAGTTCATAGCTGTGGGACACTGCTTTGCTATCATTTATGTCACGTTACTGTACTCCATTTTCACTCTGCTTATCTAGATGAGCATTGCTGTAGCAGCATGCTGAGCTAGACTAGACTGACTGTCCTATCCTAATCCAACTTCTTCGAATCCCACCTGAGAAATTTCCTGATGTTACCAGGCCAGTTATGGTATAATTCCCTCCAGCATGTTTTTTCAACTTGGCACTGTGCCATGTCCTGAGGGAGGTTAATGAAATAGATAATAGTGCCAGACTATATATTGGTGGTGCACCGGAGAGAGATCTTGAATATGCAGAAAACAAAGTGGATGAAGATAAAGGTCAAGTGCTCAAAAGTAGAGAGATTCACTTATTTGGGAATCGAGATCGAGGCAAAAGGCTGCTGTGAGATGGACATGCAAGACAGGACAGCAAGAAGAGTGGAAAGATGGTTTCCAATAGGAAGGATAAGTGCAGGAAGATCAAGAAAGAGGTGGAAAATATAGTGATAGAAGAACCAAAACAGAGAGGAGCAAGGAGAAGAGGAAACTTACACAAGATAGAGAGAATTGGAGGAAGCTTTATAACAGGCGGGGATGCAGCATCGAAGATTACAGAAATGTGACTAACTAACTAACCAAGTGTGACAAAAGTAATGATAATATCAGATCTCCACTATGATAAACAGAATTAACACAAATCAGAATATATCTTTCAGGCAATTCCTGAAGTACATGTTAACTAATTTGCCCAGTATGACAGAAAAGCATGGTATGTTGTGGCCAAGACATGGCTTCCAAAAGGCTCTACATTTCTAAGCCTCATAACTTTTTTCCATCCTTCCATCCATTTTCTGAATTTGCTCATTCTAATACAGGGTTGTAGGGGCTAGAGATTATTTCAGTAGCACTCCAGTTGGTTAACCTAACCTTATAAATAAGGTAGGGAACCAGAGTACCTGGTGAAAACGCACACAAGCCAAGCAGGGGGTGCAAACTCAACTTAAGGAGTGCCTTTAGTGGCAGTTGATTTTTATAAGGAAGCAGTATTAATTACAACTCCATTTTGCTGTCTGCCTAACATTTTTAGGAATTCTTAATAAGCATCAGTATGAATATATCCATAGTGAACATTAGGACCATTTTGTTGAAAACAGGCCATTCAGCCTAGTGAGCTTACCAGTCATCTATACATATTAATAAAAGGCAAAGCCCTCACTCACTGACTGACTGACTCACTCACTCACTCACTCACTCACTCACTCACTCACTCACTCACTCATCACTAATTCTCGAACTTCCCGTGTAGGTGGAAGGCTGAAATTTGGCAGGCTCATTCCTTACAGCTTACTTACAAAAGTTAGGCAGGTTTCATTTCGAAATTCTACGCGTAATGGTCATAACTGGAACATATTTTTTGTCCATATACTGTAATGGAGGAGGCGGAGTCACGTATCGCGTCATCAGGCCTCCTACGTAATCACGTGAACTAAAAACAAGGAAGAGATTTACAGCACGAGTCAAACGTGGGAACGAAGGTAAATGACGTTAATTTTTGACTGTCTTTTAATACTGTGTAAGCATACATATTAACACGTGCAATTAAACGTGTGCATTTACGGGGTGATTTCTCAGGCTTAAAAGCTCGCCTTTTATCAAACGCGGGAACAAAGGTAACTGACGTTGTTCACTGTCTTTTAATACTGTGTAACCATACATATTAACACATGTGCAATTAAACGTGTGCATTTACGGGGTGATTTCTCAGGCTTAAAAGCTCGCCTTTTACTAAAAAGGTAAATGCAAAACTATTTTCAATCATTCTATGATCTGCTTCTCACAACTGAAGGCACCGTGGCTGATTTTATGTCACTTGCTGTCCGACCATAAGCGTTACCTGGTAGGTAACCGGACACTCACTTCACTCCCTTTTGGGAATCGAACCTCTGAGGTTTTCTTTTGTTCTTAATTAAAATTTAAAAGCAATACTTCACCGCTGGCTAAGCCTCTCTAGCGCTGACGTCCGAGGTTCGATTACCGTAAGCAAGTGCAGTGAGTGTGTAATTACATTCACGGCATTCGTAGTCTGATTCACAATCTGATTGTATGGGTGGTTAGCTACCAGGTAACGCTTATACTTGGCCACCAAGTCAGGTCGAAGTGATCACTCAAGTAAAGGCAGCTTCACAAAAAAACTGATCCTTAACAAACTGTTATTAGTATACAGTAATCCCTCCTCCATCGCGGGGGTTGCGTTCCAGAGCCACCCGCGAAATAGGAAAATCCGCGAAGTAGAAACCATATGTTTATATGGTTATTTTTAGAATGTCATGCTTGGGTCACAGATTTGCGCAGAAACACAGGAGGTTGTAGAGAGACAGGAACGTTATTCAAACACTGCAAACAAACATTTGTCTCTTTTTCAAAAGTTTAAACTGTGCTCCATGACAAGACAGAGATGATAGTTCTGTCTCACAATTAAAAGAATGCAAACATATCTTCCTTTTCAAAGGAGTGCAAAGCAAGCAGTCAAAAAAAAAATCAATAGGGCTTTTTGGCTTTTAAGTATGCGAAGCACCGCCGGTACAAAGCTGTTGAAGGCGGCAGCTCACACCCCCTCTGTCAGGAGCAGGATGAGAGAGAGAGAGAGATAGAGAGAGACAGATAAAAAAAATCAATACGTGCCCTTTGAGCTTTTAAGTATGCGAAGCTCCGCGCAGCATGTCCTTCAGGAAGCAGCTGCACACAGCCCCCCTGCTCACACCCCCCTACGTCAGCGCAAGAGAGAGAGAGAGAGAGAGAGAAAGTAAGCTGGATAGCTTCTCAGCCATCTGCCAATAGCGTCCCTTGTATGAAATCAACTGGGCAAACCAACTGAGGAAGCATGTACCAGAAATTAAAAGACCTATTGTCCGCAGAAACCCGCGAAGCAGCGAAAAATCCGCGATATATATTTAAATATGCTTACATATAAAATCCGCGATGGAGTGAAGCCGCGAAAGGCGAAGCGCGATATAGCGAGGGATCACTGTATTTTCCCTCAATTTAAAAACGTTTTATTTTCTTCTTAATAAAAATTTAAAAGCCGTACTTCGCCGGTGCGAAGCGCGTGGATTTGACCGACTGACACATACAGACATATTCATGAGTGCAGGTACTTCGGAAAGAAAGCACCGTGTAAACCTAAAGTTTAAATTAACTTCATAGACCTACAAAAGGTTGCCATTCATTTGAGGCAAGATTGCTTTTCTTCTGTACAACTATACGTTGCATTCTCAAGAGTGTGCTTGCACGGCTTCAGATATATATATATATATATATATATATATATATATATGTATATGTATATGTATATATATGTATATGTATATGTATGTCTATATATAAATATGTAAGCTTATAAGTACTGCCTTACTTCTCTTTAAGAAAGGAAGATGTAATGATACTTGATTTAAACGATTCCATGTCTTCCTGGGTTTGTGTAGCTTCTTGTCAATATCTTTACACCTGTTTTTAACACTTATTTACTGAAATGGGCTTTCACGAAAAAAGTTAGGGCTTTGCTACAGGATACACCCTCCACAAGTTAAGCAAGTAAAAATAAAATATATATTTCTGTTTTATTTAAACCTTTTAAGTTCGTATGCATAGCCCCATTTGGCTGTTTAATTTTTTTTTCTTTCTTCAGTAATATTTAATCTCCTTAAAGAAAAAACATTTCCATTTTACTTTTTTTGTATCTCTTTAGTAATATTTTAGTGTAAAAGGATAACCAGTATTTAAACCTTTTATGTTACTTTATACATTTATTTTACACAATGTTGAAAAATTAATAAGAAAGCTACATATTTTGGCAGCTGCTGCTTTCATTTTCAATGAAATGAAAAAAGCTCTCCAAGACAAAACGTCAATGAAGAAGAAACAGTTTGTACTATCTAAAAAGGAGAAACCCTCATTTATAAAACTTTGCTGCAGATGACTTAGCTTATTGTCAATATCTTTACACGTTTTTTTAAGACGTATTGACTGAAACGGGCTTTCACGAAAAAAGTTAGGGCTTTGCTACAGGATACACCCTCCACAAGTTAAGCAAGTAAAAATAAAATATATATTTCTGTTTTATTTAAACCTTTTAAGTTCGTATGCATAGCCCCATTTGGCTGTTTAATTTTTTTTTTTTTCTTTCTTCAGTAATATTTAATCTCCTTAAAGAAAAAGAACATATCCATTTTACTTTTTTTGTATCTCTTTAGTAATATTTTACTGTAAAAGGATAACCAGTATTTAAACCTTTTATGTTACTTTATACATTTATTTTACACAATGTTGAAAAATTAATAAGAAAGCTACATATTTTGGCAGCTGCTGCTTTCATTTTCAATGAAATGAAAAAAGCTCTCCAAGAGAAAACGTCAATGAAGAAGAAACAGTTTGCACTATCTAAAAATCAGAAACCCTCATTTATAAAAGTTTGCTGCAGATGACTTAACTGAAAATAAATGAATAGTTCCTATGTGTATAATACATATTTATCTATTTTACTTATGCCTTTATTCCACCAACTTACAACATCTAAGGTACAATTTGTTACATTACTTTTGTTTTTTGCAGCACAGGCAAGTGACTTCCTCAGGGTCACACAGTGGTGTCAGTACCACGATTTGAACTGACAAGCTCCGGGTTTGCTGAAATATTACTGAAGAAAGAAAAAAAACGAAAACGGGCAAATGGGGCTATGCATACAAATGTCCATCCGTCCATTATCCAACCTGCTATATCCTAAATACAGGAGCCAATAAGTAGATAT